>NC_090754.1:38199998-38202498 GCF_036898095.1 Palaemon carinicauda | reverse complement strand
TACGATAGAGAGTAAAAGATGTGAGATTGGAAGTATGTTTAGAAGTAGAAGGATGGACGTATTGGCCTTGTGTGAGACAAAGATGAAAGGAAAGGGTGAAGTGATGTTTGGTGAAATGTCTGGTAGAGTGTTTGGGATTGAAAGGGGAAGAGCGAGAGAGGGTGTGGCTTTATTGCTGAGTGAATGGATGACAGGTAAAGTAGTGGAATGGAAGGAGATATCATCTAGGTTAATGTGGGTAAGGGTTAGGTTGGGTAGGGAATGTTGGGCGTTTGTCAGTGCGTATGGGCCAGGTAGTGAGAAAAGTGAAGAAGAGCGGAATGAGTTCTGGAGTGAATTAACTAGGTGTGTAGAAGGACTGGGTAGAAGGAATTATGTAGTTGTTATGGGTGACTTAAATGCTAGAGTGGGCGCTGGAGAGGTAGGTGTCATTGGAAAGTATGGCGTACCAGGTGAAAATGAGAGTGGTGAGAGACTGGTAGATATGTGTGTTGAACAAGAGATGGTAATAAGTGCTAGCTTTTTTAAAAAGAAAGATAAAAATAAGTATACATGGGTGAGAGTGGCAAATGGAAGAGTAGTAGAAAGGGCATTAATGGATTATGTGTTGATAACTAAAAGAATGTTTGGAAGATTGAAAGACGTGCACGTGTTTAGGGGTATGGCTAACGGCATGTCTGATCATTTTTTGGTGGAAGGAAAATTAGTTGTAGCAAAAGAGTGGGGGAATAGAGTAGGTGGATGTAAAAGGGAGCTAGTGAGGGTTGAAGAGCTAATAAAACCGGGGGTAAAAAGTAAATATCAGGAAAGGTTGAAAATGGCATATGACGAGGTGAGAGTAAGAGAAACTGGTAATTTAGAGGAGGAGTGGAAGTTAGCAAAAGAAAATTTTGTTGGGATTGCAAGTGATGTATGTGGCAAGAAGGTTGTTGGAGGCAGCATGAGGAAGGGCAGTGAATGGTGGAATGAAGGAGTGAAGGTAAAAGTGGAAGAGAAAAAGAGGGCTTTTGAAGAATGGCTGCAGAGTAATAGTATAGAGAAGTATGAAAAATATAGAGAGCAAAAGGTGGAAGTAAAGCGCAAGGTACGTGAGGCAAAGAGGGCAGCTGACCTGAGGTGGGGTCAGGGACTGGGTCAGTCATATGAAGAGAATAAGAAGTTTTGGAAAGAAGTGAAGAGAGTAAGGAAGGCCGGCGCAAGAATTGAAGAGACAGTGAAAGATGGAAATGGAAGGTTGTTAAAAGGAGAGGAGGCAAGGAAAAGGTGGGCGGAATATTTTGAAAGTTTGCTGAATTTTGAGGATGATAGGGAGGCAGATATAATTGCTGTTCCAGGTGTTGAGGTGCCAGTGATGGGAGATGAGAATGAGAGAGAGATTACAATAGAGGAAGTGAGGAGAGCACTAGATGAAACGAGAGTAGGAAAAGCATCTGGTATGGATGGTGTGAAAGCTGAGATGTTGAAGGAAGGGGGTATGACTGTCCTTGAATGGTTGGTGAGATTGTTTAATGTGTGTTTTGTGTTGTCAATGGTACCAGTAGATTGGGTCTGTGCATGTATTGTACCACTATATAAGGGTAAGGGAAATGTGCATGAGTGTTGTAATTCAAGAGGTATTAGTTTGTTGAGTGTAGTTGGAAAAGTGTATGGTAGAGTACTGATTAATAGGATTAAGGATAAAACAGAGAATGCAATCTTGGAAGTACAGGGTGGTTTTAGAAGAGGTAGGGGTTGTATGAATCAGATTTTTACAGTTAGGCAGATATGCGAGAAATATTTAGCAAAAGGTAAGGAGGTGTATGTTGCGTTTATGGATCTGGAGAAAGCATATGATAGAGTTGATAGGGAAGCAATGTGGAATGTGATGAGGTTATATGGAGTTGGTGGAAGGTTGTTGCAAGCAGTGAAAAGTCTACAAAGGTAGTAAAGCATGTGTTAGGATAGGAAATGAAGTGAGCGATTGGTTTCCGGTGAGAGTGGGGCTGAGACAGGGATGTGTGATGTCGCCGTGGTTGTTTAACTTGTATGTTGATGGAGTGGTGAGAGAGGTGAATGCTCGAGTGCTTGGACGAGGATTAAAACTGGTAGGCGAGAATGATCATGAATGGGAGGTAAATCAGTTGTTGTTTGCGGATGATACTGTACTGGTAGCAGACACAGAAGAGAAGCTTGACCGACTAGTGACAGAATTTGGAAGGGTGTGTGAGAGAAGGAAGTTGAGAGTTAATGTGGGTAAGAGTAAGGTTATGAGATGTACGAGAAGGGAAGGTGGTGCAAGGTTGAATGTCATGTTGAATGGAGAGTTACTTGAGGAGGTGGATCAGTTTAAGTACTTGGGGTCTGTTGTTGCAGCAAATGGTGGAGTGGAAGCAGATATACGTCAGAGAGTGAATGAAGGTTGCAAAGTGTTGGGGGCAGTTAAGGGAGTAGTAAAAAATAGAGGGTTGGGCATGAATGTAAAGAGTTCTATATGAGAAAGTGATTGTACCAACTGTGATGT
>NC_090754.1:38167498-38189998 GCF_036898095.1 Palaemon carinicauda | reverse complement strand
CTATGGTTTGAATCTTGCTGGTTGCTTCAACTCTTATCTTTTCATTAGCAAAGTTTACAATATTTCCTTTTTGAAGTTGACCTCGTACTAAGAATTGTCATATCTTTAAATGCATGTTTGACCTCAGTATCATTATTATTATTATTATTATTATTATTATTATTATTATTATTATTATTATTATTATTATTATTATTTGCTAAGCAACAATACCTACTGTAGTTGGAAAAGCAGGATGCTATAAGCCTTAGGCCTATGTAGTAAAAAGTATCTGGCACTTTGAGATGAGAACAGAATTTGTGAACGAGAAATCTGCCTTCATTTCAGTCTAGTGAAAAAAGTCTATCTTCCATTAATTCGGTAATTCACAAGACGAGTAATTCTTCTTCTTCTTCTTCTTCTTTGTCTACATCTTTTCCCACTTCTATGTGGGGTTGATGTTTCTGGTCAGCTTTCTCCATCTACCTCTGTCCCACACTGCATCACCAGTTAATCCCTTTGATCGAAGGTCATCTTTGATACAGTCCACCCACCTTCGCTTTGGTCTCCCTCTCCTTCTCGTTCCCTGTACCTCCATTTCCATTACTCTCCTCCCAATATACTGTTCATCTCTTCTCATGACATGACCGTACCACCTCAGTCTACTTTCTTGGATGTTATCTGATATCTTTATTTCTAAATTGCATCCCATCAATGCACTAGTAGCCTAAATTGAGGTTAATTCTTGTGTACACCAAAGAACCATTATTTGTCAAAAGCCTTTTATGGTGTTGGAAGGTATGTAAATAATTTCATTTAAAGGTAGGAAGATGAAAATAATGAAGCTATGCATTTACTTTTTTATTTTTAGAAAATGTTGTTCTAACTGGAACTATAATACAACCATGTAATTTACCAAATATTTATCAAATGATTGTGATATTTCCATCGAGTTATCGCAATTTATTATACAGTAACAATGATTACAACGACAAAATTATGGATCTCGAACACTATCCTATTGTAAGCCCAATTACTCGGTGTATTGGGTCACTTGTATGTGCCATCACCAAGTATTTTCTTAACACACATTTTTTGTACCTTTTGTGTTTGCTAATTCAATTTAGGAAGTCAAATCCTCGGTTGTACTAAGACACCATTTTGTTTTTTCTATATGACAGGTCAAAGACAGTAAATGGTGTCTTGGGTGACTGGGGAAACTTTGTTATTGGCTTATTGCGGCTCCATCTATTGGTTAGTTTTGTAACTCCTTGGACTCCTGATCGTTGATACTCATGGTACTTGATTCTCCTTGTTTCTGTGCACGACAACAGACAGGTGACATTCTGTGTTGCCACATATGGGGATTTATTCCTAGATTTGGAAATTTATCCCTAGATTTGGGAATTTATCCATAGATTTGGGAATTTTTGGGTGTCTAGTGGTGATATGTTGTACGAATTTATTTGAAGAAAGACGAGTTAACCTTTATATTGTTGCAATAAGTTTATTTGCACCTATAAGAAGTATAGTGAATAATTTATATATTAGTATAGCCTACATGATCAGAAGGAAATATATTTGTGGAAATGGGAATTTTTGTGTTGTTTGGGGATTTTTTTTTTCATTGAGATTTGGGGATTTTTAAACTAACTCTTCTGGCAACACTGGACATTACATTACGCCTTGAATAGTGACAGAGTGAGGATGGTCAACAATTCACAAAATATTAATTCAGATAACTACTCATGTAGGTAGGCCTAAATTGGAAAGATGTTATGAAAGTACTAGAATAATTTTGTCGGTTAATTATATGATTTTTTTTTATTTTATAAGAAATATAGATCCTACTGTGGTTTGGTTCACTGGTGAGGGGACCTTTTCCGGTTAATACCTTCATAACTTTTAAATGCATGTTTGAAATGTATTTTGAAATTCCCTGCATTGTGCTAATTATAATCTTAGATTGGGAATCTTAGGATAATAAACTTATGGTTAACGTAATTGTTGGCATACAGAAATGCTGAAATGGTAGTGTATTAAGATTTTTGCGGTATCCCACTATACTGTAGCTGTACAAATTTCAAATGTTCAGTTTAGGTATTTTTTGGGTGCTGGGTTAGTATGTGGCCTACATTTTTTATTCTGGTTTTGTATGTGGCCTACCTGGTTTGTAAGGTTAGGTTAGTATAAGTCAAGTTAGGCCACATACTAAAACAGATATAATTTCATAGGCCATATTCAAAAGGTAGGCCACATATTAAACGGGCACCATTTTTTGTCATGTTTTATTATTTAGCTACAGAGGTTAAAACTCTTAGGAAAAACCAAGCTAGCAAAAGTGTTTTTGATGAAGGTAATAGTATAGAACACCACGCTCTCCATTTTCTCCAATATAATGTAATCCTGCAGTTCTCACCTTCTTGCACAGTAATTAGGTGGTTATTTAAATTCTGGGAAAGCAATAATTAGCAAGATATGTTGAAGAGGGGAGAACGGGTTATAAAAAGAAAATAGCTCGGTTTCCTCACTAAACGACATGGAACTGACGTCAACATAGTCAACCAAACAGATCGTGATGCCAGCGTACATAAACAGAAGTTCGTAATGCCATCGTACATCTGATTTACTGTATATTCTAAATATACTTAATCAAGAATAGTGATTATTCAAAAGTGTCACTATTTGTAAATTGCATATTTTAAGGACACTTTTGAGTAATTAATCCATTTTTAATTAAGTATATTTTGAATATACTGTAAATCAAATGTACGCTGGCATCACGAACTTCTGTTTATGTACGCTGGCATCACGAATTCTGTTTGGTTGACTATGTTGACATGACAGTTCCAAGTCGTTTATTGAGGAAACCGAGCTATTTTCTTTTTATAACCCCTTCCCACCTCTTCAACATATCTTGCTAATTATTGCTTAACCAGATTTTAAATAACCCCCTAATTACTGTGCAAGAAGGTGAGAACTGCAGGATTACATTATATTGGAGTAAATGGAGAGCGTGGTGTTCTATACTCTTACGTTCATTTATGTCATAAGCCTACCTGACACTTGCGCGCATTTTTGCCACGCACTGGTGTTTTTCCCGCACTGTTCACGACCAGTTCACTCCAGTTCGTGCATCGTTCACGCGACGTTCACGCAACATTCACGCCATGGCACGAATTGGCATGCCTAGTTCACAAGAAGTTCACGTCACGTTCACGCGAGTTCGCGCATCATTCCGCATCGTTCACACCAGTTCACGAATTGGCCACTCCATATAAAAACGGGGCTTCTCCACCTCGAGGACATTCTTGGATTGGCTTCGGAAGAGACAACAATGCTTTCTGTCAGAGACACCATTGCATTGAGGAGAAGAAACGTATCTTTTTCGTTTGTATTTTTTGTTGCCCTTTATTTTTGTTTCAATAAGAAAGCCTTTGATTTACAGTACATATAGATAGCAGACATAAAATATGTACAAGTATTAAGACATGAAAAGTTTTTAGGCTGTTGATTTTAAGGTAATAGAGAAAAAAGTGTGTTGAAATAAGAAAGCATTTTATTTTTACATTAAAACAGCAAACAGAAAAAATTTGATTTGCTCTTCATTTTAAGGTAATAAAGAAGACTAAGTATGTTGATGAAATAAAACATCATTTTATTTTTACATTCAAACAGCAAACTTGAAAATTTCTTGGGTTTATTTTTCAGTTGATTTTTATTTAAAACAAAAGTTTTGGCTCTTCATTGGTAACAGAGGAAAATAAGTGTGTGCATGAAATAAGACATCATTTTATTTTTACATTCAAACAGCAAATATAAACAATTATTAGGTTTATATTTTTCTTTCCTTTTCATTAATTTTTTCGTTTCCTTTTTGTTTCTTCATTATAAAGTTATAGAAATAGTTTGAAATAAGATATCATTTTTTTTTCACATTAAAACAGCAAATATAAAAATTTATTAGGTTTACTTTTCTTTCCTTTTCATTAAATTTTTAGTTTCCCTTTTGTTTCTCTTCACTATAAAGTTATAGAAATAGTTTGAAATAAGATATCTTTTTTTTTTTTCACATTAGAACAGCAAATATAAAAATTTATTAGGTTTTTTTCTTTCCTTTTCATTAAAATTTTTGTTTCCTTTTTGTTTCTCTTCATTATAAAGTTATAGAAATAGTTTGAAATAAGATTTTTTTTTTTCACATTAAAACAGCAAATATAAAAATTTATTAGGTTTATTTTTCTTTCCTTTTCATTAATTTTTTCGTTTCCTTTTTGTTTCTCTTCATTATAAAGTTCATGCCACTTCCCGCATCGTTCACTCCAGTTCACGCCAGTTCCCGCACTGTTCACTCCAGTTCACTCCAGTTGGTGCATCGTTCACGACTATTTTGTGCGTGCCAATGCGTGCCACAAACTTTAAACATTTCAAAGTTCTGGGCACGCATTGCACGCACTGGCACGCGAGTTCCAGCACTGTTCACGACATTTTCACGACTCGTTCACGCGAGTTCGCTCATCAATGCGTGCCACGAATGCGTGCAAGTGTCAGGTACCCTATAGCCTATTTATGATTAACATTTAAAGATTCACTTATTGTTTTGTTATGTGATTATGTGAATCTAGGTGGTGTTACCTAGGTTCTTGAGGAAAGTTATCCATAACCTCCCAATAATTTTTTCCAAATCATGCTCCCCTCTATAAATAGAGCAAAGTGTCTGGTTATATATAAAAATATCTTGACTGTCATGCTCAGTGGGCAAGGAGTAGTTGTCATACCCTGGTGAGTGGGTGTACCCCAAGAGGTACACGGAAATTGCCATCTATGGCTATTTCAATGCTATAGCCAATAGTCAAGGTGATTATCACGGTACTCCTGGTGTAGTGAATATCATCTTTAAAGCTTATTGTGTTATCCCTCAAAGGTTAGTGTCCGAAGTGCGATTCTGGTAAAGATTTATTTGGGATTTACTTTATCATGATGTAAGGATTTATGTGATTTACTTTTGGTTTGTGACTTGGGAAAGGGGGTCCAGGGGACTTGCCCCCTAACTAGGTCTGTGACCTGGGTACTACTAGGTTAGGTTAGGTGGGTTTGTTGGGTTCTGTGGCCTTTTACCTATCTTGAAAGTGTTAAATGATCACGTTTTGTCTTTCTTTCGTACACCCTAAGTCCCAAGTTCCCACCTGTGTCCGTTGGGAAGAGGGGGGATTCTATAATAGTAAAACAGCTTATGTACTCTGGAAATAAAGGTCAAATTCATTGAAAACACACTAATTACTGTAGGATAAGCTGTGTTTTCCTATTAGAAATGTCCCGTGTTCTATAATCTTACTGCTGAATTAAGTAACGCAGTATTTGTAATGTAGACTGCTACGAACGACTCTACTCCATCGAACATTGGATGGAAAATCACATTTTCTATGCATATAAAAGTGTTTCATTACTATTTAGCTTTGACAGATTTTATTTACCTTATTTCTCTATTCTCCCACCCTTGAACCCTGATTTTCCATTGTGGAACCCCATTATTGTAGTTGTTAATGTTGGTCTTCTATCTCTAAATCTGATAATTTGAAGGAGAAATAAAGGTCATATTTGTTGAAAACCCATTTTAGGTTAGAAAACAAACTTTTTCATATTGGATATCAGTTTGATTGAAATTGTAATTCTACTATTGCTGAGCCAGCAGGTTGAAATTTGGAATGGGAAGTGGGTGGAAAGGATTGAAGGTTTAATCATAGAATGGTGCAATATTAGTTAGGACATGACGACTTTTGCAATTGAATAGTTCTTTGCAAATACACAGTTTTGAATACCATATACTAATGGCGGAAACCTCTATTAACGAAGTTACAGATTTTAATAAACATCTGTTTGGCTCCTTATGTCGTCATAGCACATCATACGAGCCTCTTTCCTCCCCGTAGATCAGAAAAAGTGGTAGATTGTGCTTCTGTCATAAGTTACTACAGCACTTCAAACAGAAAAAGTGCCCTATATTTTATATTTTAAACACCTTTATTATTTTCAATATTGAAATATGCTATATAATCAGAGCTGTTATTGTGTTGATCATGTTAACAATAAATGTTAGGGTAGAAATGTGTTTGATATATTTAGTTGGATCATCGGAAATGGAAGCAAAGTCCATGTTCAAACAGAAGCTAGAGTGCAAAGCTACATTTAAGTGTGTATCACACCTTTAAGTTTGTATAAGGGATAATTAATGCCAAATAACTTGCCCATGGGACTAAAGTGTGTAGCCAAACATGTTCTGCTTGCCAGAATATAGAGCAGTGAGATACAGTAATGTTTATTTGCAAGCGAAGCGAGCATACGGCAGAGCAAAAATTAATAAATCATTAGCTCAAGTAAGGTGGGAGTTGTACTACTGTATGATGAATACAACACTGGTATGAATGAATCCATAGAAAATGGGATGGAAAACCCATTTTTATGCATCCGGAAGTCATTGCAAGCAAAAGCTCCAGTGTTTTGACAGTTTCATTATTGTTAATTGGTTTTGATTATGGTAACTTTTTCATTACGATGACTGGCAGAAACAAATTTTAAGAATGTTGATTAAAATATCAACACAATTTTACAGTGTCCCCTTAACCTCGGAAGGAGGCCAGGATTTAGTGTCCCCTTGACCTTGAAGGGAGGCCAGGATACAGTGTCCCCTTGACCTCGAAGGGAGGCCAGGATACAGTGTCCCCTTGACCTCGAAGGAAGGCCAGGATACAGTGTCCCCTTGACCTCGAAGGGAGGCCAGGATACAGTGTCCCCTTGACCTCAAAGGGAGGCCAGGATACAGGGTCCCCTTGACCTCGAAGGGAGCCCAGGATATAGTGTCCCCTTGACCTCAGAGGGAGGCCAGGATGCAGTGTCCCTTTGACCTCAGAGGGAGGCCAGGATACAGTGTCCCCTTGACCTCAGAGGGAGGCCAGGATACAGTGTCTCCTTGACCTCAGAGGGAGGCCAGGATACAGTGTCCCCTTGACCTCAGAGGGAGGCCAGGATACAGTGTCCCCTTGACCTCAGAGGGAGGCCAGGATACAGTGTCCCCTTGACCTCAGAGGTAGGCCAGGATACAGTGTCCCCTTGACCTCAGAGAGAGGCCACGATACAGTGTCCCCTTGACCTCAGAGGTAGGCCCTGACATAGTGTCCCCTTGACCTCAGAGGGAGGCCAGGATACAGTGTCCCCTTGACCTCAGAGGGAGGCCAGGATACAGTGTCCCCTTGACCTCAGAGGTAGGCCAGGATACAGTGTCCCCTTGACCTCAGAGGGAGGCCAGGATACAGTGTCCCCTTGACCTTAGAGGGAGGCCAGGATACAGTGTCCCCTTGACCTCAGAGGGAGACCAGAATACAGTGTCCCCTTGACCTCAGAGGGAGGCCAGCTCTTGGGTAAGTTCCGAGGGAGCTTGGGACTAAAATAATGGTCTTAAAGAAATTGTACTCTAGACATTTCTTCTTCAGAGGAAATTTCTATGCTTAAGAGTTTTGAGGAGACTTGCCCCCTCCAGTTGAGGGGAGTCCTCCATCCTGGAATGTGGTAAAGGTGTTACGTTTCCAAAGGGGCTGCCCTACGAAGCGTTGAGGCGAGAGTTCGGACAGGGACCACGCCCTGAAGACTGTTTTACTGCTTGTTTTAGCTTTGCTAAATGTGTTGGAGAACTGCATGGGATATATTTCTACACAACCCATTCAAAGGGTGGAGGCAGGTCTCTCTCTCCTTCATTCCAGATTTTGTCGCTAAAAACTCTGAACCCTTCCGTGCCTGATTCCAGGTTTCTATCGTTCAAAGTTATAAGTCGTAGGGATATAATTGATGTCCTCTGACCAGCTTTTACTGTGTTCAGTATGAGCTCTGAGGTGCCATCTGAAAAGGACTGTTAGATCTTGGGTGTAACACCTTTATGAGTACAGGGAGAACAAAGATCATCTCCAGGAATATAGTCTCCTTCTGGCTGAGGGAATTGACCTCTAGAACGCTTTCTTCATCATCCGCAGAAGACTCGCGTGTTAGGGTTCATGACGTGAGAGGTATCAGCACTTCAATTGCATTCAGAAAGAATTGAGAAGGAATTTCTCTGCAGGTTCTCTCTCAGCAGGTGGTATGAGCTTCCTTAGCACCTCTCAGGACTAGTAACTGTAAGCCGAGGGCTAAGATTGCATATAAGACTGGGATAAAAGTGAAGAATGACAGGCCTTTTCTTTTCCTTACAATCTTCCCCTCCCTTAGGGTACAGCCTTGAAAGACCTCGCTAGCTGAACTCTATCTCATTAGGTAAGTTCAGACTAACCTGGCCAAGCACACAAGTCTTTTCCCCACACTCCTTACAAGGGGGAGTGTGATGTAGCCAGACAAACTCACAACCATAAAAATGCCTTCAGGTTGCAACATTTTCAAACCCATTACTTGCCAGGTCTATTACACACAGCATTCCGGGTTGAGTATAACCCTCTCAGTAGCCAGGGCTGCGAATCCCGCTGGTTTGTCTGCTGGAGTTCATGAGGTGTAAGGAACCCTTACTCTTAAGCATCTGAGATGCTAGAGTTTAGTGTTCCTGGGTTAAACTTCCTGTCAGTTGGTAAAGGGGACTTCTCTCACGTAAGGATGAGTCTCCTATAGTAAAGAATGCGAGTAGGAACAAATCACAAATTTTAATAGCAGTTTGTATTTTTCCTAACTATACAAATTAAGTCCTTTACTCGAACTTTTCTTCTATCACCATCCTCCGACAAAGTCCCAGGCTTCGATCTAAACGAGTTGTCAGTGAGCCAGCTCGCGCTCTGCAGTTTTTTATTCTCATATACTGTAGTAGGAAAGGACTATGGTTTGTATAGTGAGAAAAAATACAATTGACTTTAAATTTTTTATATATATTTATCATGGTGGATTTGGACCGCTGTAATTCTTTTATGTAGTGTATTCCTTGTCATGTTAGTGCATTAGCATTTATATTAATTTTAGGCAAGAAGGCCTTGCTGGTTAAATAATCTTAATTAGGTTTAGTAGCCTTGTTTATATAGATTTATCCCTATTAGACCAGAAATCTTGTTTTTTAAAGTAAACTTTGATATGCAGACCCATAACCTTAAATGCAAATTAACATTTAGTAGATTTTTATGGCTTTAGAGTACAAGTTTTATTTGCAAAGCTGCTTTGAATTGTATTCTTTGAAGAATTGACTAATAGCAATGGGTTGCCTTTAAAATAAGTGGCAGGTTTACTCAAATCTAGGTTTGTAGGGAAGTGAAGACTATTTGCAATACCGAAGATCGATTTGGCCCCCCTGGCACTAAGGATCATATTTAAAGTAATTTATGTAATGTATGCCACATCTAAACTGATCTTGTACTGTAAGTGATAATTGTTAAACGGACCATTTTTAGATTTATAATTAATTTTTATGACTTGAATATGAGCATCCATTAGCCATTCTTGCCATTTGTAAGTGTTACTGTATTATTATAGAAAAACTTGTGACACAGGCCTTTAATATTGGATAGAGGTTGTTCAAAAAATAAAGACTAGTCGTTTGTCTAGAAATTTAATGCTGATGAGAAGTAAAATGCAAAAAGTTGTGTAGATGCAGGAACACTCCAGAAAACCTATTGTCTTAGGTACAGTATAGTTAAATAACTGTATATTAATAATAATGGAACAGGTATACTGTATACTATTTGACAAAATATGAAATATTAGAAATGTAGAAAATGGTTTAGAATCTTTGAAGACTTTGATTGTAATATTAGGCGAGACTGACAAGATAGGGTGCTGATAAACGGTTTCATTTAGGTGTAGAATTTGGGCTATCTTCACAGTTGGATGTTTTTTATGAAATGCCAGAAATAAGAAACAATAAAGAGAGCATTTTAGCTAAAAAAAATCTCAAGGTAAAAGAACTACAGTACAGAATTTGCTTCACTTCAGTGGTTATGAACTTGTTAGCAAATATTAATCTTTTATTATTGTCATGTACTTTCAGAAAGGGTACTACATTATTTAGAATCTGTTATTTTCATCCAGTACGTAAAGTGATCTCGGGCTTGTCTAAAAGGAATTAGTTATCTATGTCTGTAATATTGCTGTTGTAATGAATCTTAAAACAAAGTTCTCTTTCAGGCATAGTCGTTGCTTTAAAAGGAAAGAGCCTGAATACTCCAAAGAGGCTGGCCTTAGAAGACTGATTGGATAGCCTCAGTCCTCTTACCAGAGTTCTTGGGAGTCTGATACTGTCTCGAGGAAACTCTACTACAAGTCTGGTCTTGTGCGTTTTGTCTCTTTGTGAGGGAATAATAGGGTATGTGACTACTGTATTTGGTTACTGGGAGTCATTTTGTAGCCTTCCAGTTAGTAAGCACTTACTGAAATATGTATAAAATTGCTTAAAATAATCTAAATATGATTATAGACAGTGACTAATCTGTAGATGCTTCTTCTTAATGGTAAAGTATATTTTGTCCAGCCAAATCTCTAGTTTGAAAGGTTTTTGAAGTAATATAGACATAAGGATAATCTTGATAACTGCAACCTCAGATGAATTCAAAGTTTTAGTTGTGACTCGGTGAACAGTGAAATTTTTCCAGTTCCACTTGGCAAACTGGCAGTTAGGTTTACCTCGTATAAGTGACTTGAGCAAGTGAAACCGAAATAAAGATCTCTTTTAAAAGCTCGATCAATTATTCAAGATCATCCTAGTCACTTCAATAGTTAAGTTTTTCAAATGCCTGTTAGTAAAATTTTTCTCCAAGCTAATTATTTTAGAATTATTTTATATTAATTCATTTCAAGTATTTCTGTACAGTTTTCATTTTTATTCAATTTTTCCTCATAATACAGAATGATCTTTTTGTTCTAAATACTTGGCCTCCTGTCTCAATTCAACATTTCACTAGTACTTCACAGCAAATGTTTAAATATCTGGCCAAAATATTTATTTAAGGTTAAGTAGCTCTCTTCGTGACTGAAGTGGCAGTTATGAATGTTTGTTGTTAAGAACGATTATGGCCTTATTTTTCTTTGCCGTAAAGGTATGGTGGAAGAAGACGAGCGGCAGTGTGTCCAGGCCACAGTCAACCTACCCATTGGAGACTCGTCCTAAATTATTACTTGGCAAAACTTAGTGCCGTAACATGTAGCTTGGGAGGACGTTTATATTGGTATTTATTTAAAGTTCCTAAATGCTACCCTCTTCAGCCTAATTACTTACAGCTAGATATTTGTCCAGCACCTTTCTTTTAGGACATATTCATTTCCCTCTGACATCTACACCATGGACAAAGAATTAAGTATTTAGAGGATACCTACTACTGCTGCTGCTTTTCCTGCCGACCTAAATCACCCGAAACATACATACGACTTGAGGTGAGTTATAGTTCAGGACCGTCCCACTTTTTAATTCAATGACACAAGCTTGTGTAATTAGTTAATTAATCATTCTGAACATCTTAAATTTGATTAACATCTCATATATAGTATAGTGATTTATTTCCTTCTTATTCCCTTTTGTGTAGGTTGGTGATCGTTTTCAAGAATTTGGTTTTATCTTTGAAATACTGTAGTATTAAAACCATATAAATTTCTTGAAGCCAAATTGCTATTGTAATGACTCTTAAGGCAAAGTTATCTTTCAGGCATAGTTGTTGTTGCTTTAAAAGGCAAGTGTTTGAATACCCCAAGAGGCTGGCCTTAGAAGACTGATGGGATGGGCTCATTAAGCAAAGCCCTTTAGTCCTCTTACCACCAGAGTTCTTTGGAGTCGGACATGGTCTAGAGGAAACTCTGCTACAAGTCTGGTCTTGTGCGCTTCGTCTCTTTGTGAGGGAATAATAGGGTATGTGACCACTGTATTTGGTTACTGGGAGCCATTTTTTAGCCTTCCAGTTAGTAAGCATTTACAGAAATAGGTATAAAAACTGCTTAGAATAATCTAAAGATGATTATAGCTTATGACTAATCTGTTGATGCGTTTTCATAATGGTAAAGTATATTTTTTAAATATTTAACTTAGCCGGTGAATATATAATAGCTGCTGCTCCGGCGGCTCGACAGAAAACACACAAAAACTCGCGAGCGATCGCTATGAAGGTTGCGGGTGTGCCCACCAGCGCCAACTATCGGCCAGATACCGCATATGCATGTAAACAAGCCTCAATTCTTCTCTGTCAGTCTGATCGACAAGACGTACCATACTCGCTGTTAACCTGGAGTTTTTCAACAGACTCGGTGAAGTACTTCATTTTGGTTTGAGCTTTCGCAGTGCAGGTGTTTTATCTTCAACTTAAACTCTTGAACTCTTTTTTGGACAGATTTAATTGTTGATGACTTTGGATTGTTTTTTGGACTTTCTTTGACTTTTTCAAAATGGCTGACCCTTCTCAAATTCCTAGATTTCGTAAGTGTAATGCTAGGGATTGCAATAAGCGTCTTCCAAAGGCCTCTCTCGACCCACATACTGTGTGTTCTAATTGTCGGGGTAAAACCTGTCAATTAGGAGATCGGTGTGAGGAGTGCGTGGGCCTTTCGGAATTCGATTGGCTTGAATATGACAAGTATTCTCGTAAGCTAGAGAGAGATAGGGTGAGGAGAAGTTCCTCTAGATCGTTAGAATTTTCCTCCTCCCATGCCCCTGAACCTAATCCTTCCCCTGTAGTAGTTGTGCCTGAACCCTCTACTAGCACTCAGGAACCATCAATGCGGGATATGTTACGTGCCATTCATGCTTTGGGCGAAAGAGTTGAGTCGTTAGCTACAGACCGTAATCAACTCATGGCTGACGTTAAAGAGTTAAAGTGTCAGAGTGCCACAGTGGAAAATCGTGGGAAAGTGATTAGTGCGCAAAGTGTTATCAGTGTTGCGACCGAGGGTTCGTCTGTTCGTGCCTGTCGTTCGCCTAGTCCGAGACCTCTTGCAAGCTCCCAAGCCCCAGGGAGAAGTAATGTCGTACGACTTATGGGTTCGAGAGGCCTTGATCAGCGAACAGACGTTCCCTCTATGGTTTCAGGCGTGTCTCATCAAGACCGCCCCTACCATAAGACGAGCGAGACGATTTTCTCCTCGTCATCCGAAGGCTTTTCGCGTAAGAAACCGTGGAGCAAGGTTTCGAGGCCCTTAAAGCGAAAGTCAGTCCCTTCAGGACAGGTCCAGCGTCCTGGTTGTAGCCATTGGGACAGCTCTGACCCTTTGCAGTCATCGGAAGACTGCTCGCCGCCTAAGCAGAAACGTAACACAGGCTCCGAGAGTCTTGGTGTAGGCAAGATTTTGCAGTCACAGACGTTACCCTCGTCTCTTACCGCACCCATTCCCGTTGATCCTAAATGGGTTGTACTGCAAGACATGCAGATTAAGCTCGCCTCCCTTATGGAGGACTATTCTGCTGAAAAGGTTCACGATGATCCTCGCCGTTTAGCTGATCGAGATCCTGGCCGTCAGCCGCCCAAACGAGCCTTTGCTCGTCCTGTTGACGTTGGCGTTACTAAGTCACGTCAGTCACGTTTTGTAGAGCCTCACTCGATGCAGTCCCGTGTTGACTTTCAGCCGCATGTGGACGTTCAGCCACTTCCTTATGCTCTTGTTGACGTTTAGGACGTTCGCCAACCAGCGAAGTTGACTTGTTTTGACGCTGAGCGTCAAGCGCCGCAGTCAAGAGTAGTTTTGACTGCTCAGTCTAGGCAGTCAAGGCAGTCTCGAGTTGACGTCGAGCGTCCTCCCGCTCCTGTTGTTGTTGACAGTCAGGCTTTTAAGCAGTTACATGACGTAGCGTCCTGGACTGCTACTGATGCACCAGTGCGTGTGGACTCTGCGTGTCAAGCATTGCCGCCAAGGCAGGTCTCCCCTTTGCTTGTTACTCAGCAGTTGTCGGACGAAGATCCTTCAGATGAGGACGTTGCTGATCCTCATCATGATGATCATCCTTCAGATGTAGACGAACTTAAGACGGTTCCTCCTTCGATGGACTTTAAGAAAATCATGTTGATTTTCAAGGATCTTTTTCCCAATCACTTTGTTACCGTTGCTCCTCGTTTGCCACCGTCTGAGTTTGCTCTAGGCTTACCTGCTACCAAGCCAGCCTTTACTAAGCTAGTGCTTTCTCGCTCTTCCAAGAGGGCTTTACGACTTTTAGGCGACTGGTTGGATACCAGGAGGAGTTTGGGGAAGATGGCCTTTGCCTTCCCTCCTTCTAAGCTTGCTTCTAGATCGAGCGTCTGGTATGACACGGGAGAAGTTCTCGGCTTGGGAGTCCCTGCCTCTGCCCAGGGTGACTTCTCAAGCCTCGTAGACTCTCCCCGTCGCCTGGCCATGAGACGCTCGAAGATTAGTTGGTCCTCCTCGGACCTTGACCATCTGCTTAAAGGCGTATACAGGGCCTTTGAAGTATTCAACTTTCTTGACTGGTCATTAGGAGCTTTAAGTAGGAAAATCTCGTCTGCTGACCAAGATGTTTCCTTGCTCATCATGTCATGTATAGATAAAGTCATCCGCGATGGCTCCAATGAGCTCGCCTCCACCTTTACGTCGGGAGTCTTAAAGAAGCGAGATACCCTTTGCTCTTTTCTTTCGGCAGGAGTCACTCCCTGTCAGAGATCAGAACTGCTCTTTGCTCCCTTAGCAGCGTCCTTGTTTCCGCAACAACTGGTTAAGGATATAGCTTCTTCGCTTGTGCAGAAGGACACCCATGACTTGATGGCGTCCTCTGCTCGCAAAGGGACTCCTTCTACATCCTTTGCTGTAAGACCCAGGATCGAGACTCCGGCATCCAGATTTATCCCGCCCTTTTGTGGCAGAGCTCCCAGCAGGGGAAGCGCTCGTGCCGAGGGAAAGAGAGGTAAGAAGAGAGGAGCCAAGTCCTCACGTGGCAGAGTCTGACTGCCCACAGCCTCAGACAGCGGTAGGAGCCAGATTGAAGAGCTTCTGGCAGGCCTGGGAGAAGAGGGGCGCAGACCAAGAGTCTGTTCGGTTGCTCAGAGAGAGGTACAAAATTCCGTTTGTACGCAAACCTCCTCTAGTGACAACTCCCATAGACCTCTCTCCCAGGTACCGAGAGGAGTCAAAGAGACAAGCCCTAAACCAAGAAGTGTCTCTGTTGCTAGAGAAGGGAGCGGTGGTGAAAGTCTCGGACCTTCAATCACCGGGGTTTTACAACAGTCTCTTCCTAGTCCCAAAGAATACAGGAGGTTGGAGACCGGTGCTAGACGTCAGTGCGCTCAACGGTTTTGTTACGAAAACAAAGTTCATTATGGAGACCACGAAGTCCGTCTTAGCAGCGGTCAGAAAGGGAGACTGGATGGTCTCTCTCGACCTACGAGATGCATACTTCCACATTCCTATACACCCGGATTCCCAACCGTTTCTGAGGTTTGTTTTCAGGAATGTGGTATACCAGTTTCGGGCCCTGTGCTTTGGCCTCAGTCCTGCTCCTCTCGTATTTACGAGGCTCATGAGGAATGTGGCAAAATTCCTCCATTTATCGGGAATCCGAGCCTCCCTGTACTTGGACGACTGGCTTCTCAGGGCATCGTCCAGTCATCGCTGTCTGCAGGATCTTCATTGGACGTTGGGTCTGACCAAGGAATTGGGACTTTTGGTCAACCTAGAAAAGTCCCAACTGATCCCATCCCAGACTATTCTATATTTAGGGATGGAGATTCGCAGTCCAGTTTTTCGGGCTTTTCCGTCTGCCACCCGAATAGAACAAGCCCTGCTCAAAGTCCAACTAATGCTGAAGAGAGAACGGTGTTCAGTCAGGAATTGGATGAGTCTCGTAGGGACTCTATCATCCCTGGAGCAGTTTGTCTCGCTAGGAAGACTACACCTTCGGCCTCTCCAGTTCCATCTAGCCTTTCACTGGAACAAGGACAAGACATTAGAGACGGTATCAATCCCGGTCTCCGAACCAGTAAAGGCATGCCTGAAATGGTGGGACAGCAATATCAGTCTGAGAGAGGGACTATCCCTAGCAGTCAAGAACCCAAACCACGTGTTGTTCTCAGACGCGTCGGATTTGGGTTGGGGTGCGACCCTGGACGGTCGGGAATGCTCAGGTCTGTGGACCTCAAGTCAGAAGAGCATGCACATCAACGGCAAGGAGCTATTGGCAGTCCACTTGGCCTTGATGAAATTTGAAAGCCTTCTTCGAAACAAAGTGGTAGAGGTCAACTCCGACAATACCACAGCTTTGGTGTACATCTCCAAGCAAGGAGGCACACACTCCCTCACGCTGTACGAGATCGCAAGGGACCTGCTCATTTGGTCAAGAAGTCGAGGCATCTCCCTGTTAACGAGATTTATCCAGGGGGACTTGAACGTCTTGGCAGACTGTCTCAGTCGGAGGGGTCAGGTGATTCCCACGGAATGGACCCTCCACAAGGACGTGTGCAAGAGTCTTTGGGCGACTTGGGGTCAACCCACCATAGACCTCTTTGCCACCTCGATGACCAAGAGGCTTCCAATCTATTGCTCACCAGTCCCAGATCCAGAAGCAATACACATAGACGCATTTCTACTGGATTGGTCTCATCTGGACTTATATGCATTCCCACCATTCAAGATTGTCAACAAGGTACTGCAGAAGTTCGCCTCTCACGAAGGGACAAGGTTGACGTTGGTTGCTCCCCTATGGCCCGCGAGAGAGTGGTTCACCGAGGTACTTCAATGGCTGGTAGACATTCCAAGAAGTCTTCCTCTAAGGGTAGATCTATTACGTCAGCCCCACGTAAAGAATGTTCATCAAAGCCTCCCCGCTCTTCGTCTGACTGCCTTCAGACTATCGAGAGACTCTCAAGAGCTCGAGGCTTTTCGAAGGAGGCAGCCAGTGCGATTGCAAGAGCGAGGAGAGCTTCTACCATTAGAGTATACCAGTCGAAGTGGGAAGTCTTTCGAGACTGGTTCAAGTCAGCATCTGTGTCCTCGTCCAGTACCTCTGTAGCCCAAATCGCAGATTTTCTTTTACATCTGAGAAATGTTTGCTCCCTCCAGCTCCCACGATTAAGGGCTACAGGAGCATGTTGGCTTCGGTCTTTCGTCATAGAGGCTTAGATCTTTCCAACAATAAAGATCTCCAAGATCTCCTTAAGTCTTTCGAGACCTCTAAGGAACGTCGTTTGGCGACTCCTGGATGGAACTTAGACGTGGTCCTAAGGTTCCTCATGTCAGACAGGTTTGAGCCATTACATTCAGCCTCCCTGAAGGATCTCACCCTCAAGACGCTTTTCCTAGTGTGCTTGGCTTCGGCTAAAAGGGTCAGTGAACTTCATGCCTTCAGTAAGAACATCGGCTTTTCTACAGAAAAAGCCACATGTTCACTTCAACTTGGTTTCCTGGCCAAAAATGAACTTTCTTCTCGTCCTTGGCCTAAATCTTTTGATATACCTTGCCTGTCAGAGATCGTAGGCAACGAACTTGAAAGAGTGCTGTGTCCAGTTAGAGCTCTTAAGTTCTACTTAGCCCGTACTAAGTCCTTACGAGGTGGATCTGAGGCATTATGGTGCTCAGTTAAGAAACCATCATTGCCTATGTCAAAGAATGCTTTGTCATATTTTATCAGATTTTTAATACGAGAGGCTCATTCTCACTTGAATGAGAAAGACCGATGTTTGCTTAAGGTTAAGACGCACGAAGTAAGAGCTATAGCAACTTCCGTGGCCTTTAAGCAAAATAGATCTCTGCAAAGTATTATGGACGCGACCTTTTGGAGAAGCAAGTCAGTATTCGCGTCATTTTACTTAAAAGATGTCCAGACTCTTTACGAGGACTGCTACACACTGGGTCCATTCGTTGCAGCGAGTGCAGTAGTGGGTGAGGGTTCTACCACTACATTACCCTAATTCCAATATCCTTTTAATTTGTCTCTTGAAATGTTTTTAATCTTGTTTTTGGGTTGTACGGAAGGCTAAGAAGCCTTTCGCATCCTGGTTGATTTGGCGGGTGGTCAAAGTCATTTCTTGAGAGCGCCCAGATTAGGGGTTTGATGAGGTCCTGTTGTATTGGTTGCAGCCCTTGATACTTCAGCTCCTGGGAGTCTTTCGGCATCCTAAGAGGATCGCTGGGCTTCGTGAGGAAGACAGACTAACAAGGCAGAGTAATCGTCTAAGTCAACTTCCTTACCAGGTACCTATATATTTGGGTTTTGTTATGTTATAACTGTCAAAAACTCTAAGCATATACGCTGTAAACTTAATTAACTCTGGTCTCTACCCACCACCATGGGTGTGAATCAGCTATTATATATTCACCGGCTAAGTTAAATATTTAAAAAGGATATTTTAATTATAAAATAAATTTTTGAATATACTTACCCGGTGAATATATAAATTAAAGGCCCTCCCTTCCTCCCCGATAGAGACGCAGCGGGATGAGAAGAATTGAGGCTTGTTTACATGCATATGCGGTATCTGGCCGATAGTTGGCGCTGGTGAGCACACCCGCAACCTTCATAGCGATCGCTCGCGAGTTTTTGTGTGTTTTCTGTCGAGCCGCCGGAGCAGCAGCTATTATATATTCACCGGGTAAGTATATTCAAAAATTTATTTTATAATTAAAATATAATTTTTTCTGCCTAATCTAAAGTCTGAAAAGTTTTTGAAATAGTATAGACATAAGGATAATCTTGATCAATGTAACCTTAGATTAATTCAGTGTCTTAGTTGTAACTCTGTGAACAATGAAATTTTTCCAGTTCCACTTGGCTAACTTTAAGCTAAGTTTAATATTTTTTTTTAAAGCTCCATCAATTAATCAAGACCATCCTAGTCACTCCAATAGACAAGTTCTTCAAATGTTTGTTAGTAAAATTGAACTCCCAACTAACATAATGATTTAATATTACAAGGGAAGTTTTGTGAATGAGAGCAAATGTTTCATGATAGTTCAGTCATACTCTTTACGTTAACTGTCATAATGAAATTCATATTCCTGATGTAAAGCCTATTGATTTAAGAAAAGAATTTATAGAAAGAAATTTAATTATCTGTAGTCATAGCCCCTATACTCTTCATTGGCTGTAATGATCCTTTGATATAAACAATACTTTTTACTGTGAGGATTCCTTAATAATTGAAATGCATTTATAGAACAATACCAGCATTTTTGAACAATTTTGTTCAAATGCCTAGATTACCTGTTGAACATTCCTCATTTTTAATGTTGTTTGTTCTGTTATTTGACTAGAAAATTAGTAGTTTACTTTGTGTCTAATTTTGCATGCAAATGGGGGTAATGCAATATTGCTATTTGTGGTTGTGGGATACTGTATTTAAACTGAAATAAATTCATATAATTGGATTTGAATTAGGACTGAAAAACAACAAAATGTGAATTTGAGTGTTATCATCCAATGGTTATCAGTTACAGTAGTTTTGTTAAGTCTCACCAATGGTTATCAATACAGTAGTTTGTTTGATAAGTCTAACCAATGGTTATCAACTACAGTAGTTTTGTAAAGACTCGCTAATGGTTATTAACTAGTTTTGTTAAGTCTTGCCAATGGTTATCAACTAGTTTTGTGTATTTTATTTTAATGATTAGACTAATAAAACTTTTAAAAGGGGTAAAACAGTATTGCCATATTAAGGCATCATTAAAGAAAGCAAATGCCAAATAATTTTGAAGTCGGTATTTAGATTCACAGTTTGGAATGGACCAAGGTCCTGTTTTTGAAAAGGGCAAAAAGTCGGTTTGATTATGAATTACTTAATTGATGATTTATAAGGTTTGTATGGGCTAAATAATCTCGCGTTGGGTTCTTTTGGCCCCATTCATTTCCCGAGTACATTTGAGGGTAAAACCCTCGAGTTAAACCGTGACTAAAGAATTAAGAGGTTGGACACAAAAAATAAAAATAAAAAAAGGGAGAACAGAAATGAAATATAATGATGTAACAAAAATAAAATATAATGATGTAACAGAAATAAAATAGAATGATGTAACCCAAACAAAGCTAGTGTCTGAAGGAATGCTGCAAAGTCCTTTAAATAATACCTGCAGTGTACCACATGAGGTACTCTGATAGCACTACTCCCTGGGGAGGTTAATGCTGAAAGAGAACTTGACATCATGTTGATGATGATGTTCAGTAGATTATATCTGTAAATAGAAAATGTTTTAAGCTATCTTTGATGTGCAGTATAGTATGCTGTGGAACATTTCATTTGGGTATATTGAACTCAAGGAAGTTTTGGTCAGTCAAGTGTTACTGTCTTCAGTTTGTTTGTAACTGAATTATGTAGATTATATGAAATATCCTTCCACTGTCTTTCTCACTGGTTTTGTTCTTGCCACTTTAATTTAGATGCCTTGGAAAATATAAATTTAGCTCCGATCTTCAGATGAAGGGAATAGTAGAAAATGCTTTTGGAGACATTGACTCAAGGATATGGATATACATACCTTCCTGTTATGCTACTTTTTTGTGTGCCCAGCATAGTGATACCTGTATTTCTGGGTCGACCTGTGACGGCCGGTGAAAAGTCCTTCTTTCTACCTTTTCTGATATAAATCTTCCAAATATACCAGAGGAAAATAAAAGCATGGAATGCAGAGGTTAATACCCTCGCGCGAGCACTTCGTGAGTGTCGTGTATACTGTACATCAGGGGCGTGTGAAAACCACTATTCACAGGCTGTGTTCCAATTAGATAACTCCTTCATCAAAGGGAAGGGCCATAACAAAGACCCCAGAAACCACACTTGTACCACGCCACCGTCACCCACACGAACACCTCCTAGGCCATCCTTCTGTTTTGGACTTGCCCGCAAAGTCTTAATTTGTTTGTGCTCGGTGTTTTCGCAAGTGATTGTCGTTAATTCAACATGACTGACGCTGCTACTTCACCTTTACCATTGTTAAGTACCATAGTTTGTTTTGACAGTTTTTTTCAGTACCAGGCATTTGTTCTCTTTCCAGTAATGTGGATTCTAATTTTGGAAGTGGGTTGACCTTCCTCGGTGACGGCAGCCATTTTAATTTTGTTCGCTTTGGTAGTTTTCAAGTTAATATTGCCCATCTGATACTCTGTCATCTAAGTTATATCACTTACGTTTTATGACCATTTTATTATCATTATTTTATCATTGTTTTTACTATGGTAATTTTTTGCTAGCAAGTCCAATTTGGACGAACGAAGAATAACGATCTGGCCTTTGTTATTGTTTATGTACACGCCTCAGGAAGGTGCTCGTTTTAGGCTATATCTTTATATTTATTTGTTACGTTGTCGTTATTCTTCGTTCTTGGTTATTACAATTTTATCATTATTTTTATCATATTATTGTGCTTTGGTTCTTTATAATGTAACCATGAGAGCGTGAGCATAGAATGCTAGTTTTTTGTTACTACAGTTACAAGTTACCTTTTCTCTCGTTTTCTTTCTTAAGCTTGGTAAGGAGAGGTGGTTTTCCCGTTTTCCGTTTTATACGATCACGAGTTATTCCTGCCTCCGTTTCTTCTCCGGGTTTATGATGTTACGTATGATGGTATTTACGTTTTGTTGATGTGGTTACTGTTAATATAGCTAGCATTATTAATAGGTTCCGTTAGTGTATGAGTCATTATTTTGGGATCGCTTTATGCCGACACCCGTAGCTCCGTTCTCTTCAGAACGTTCACCGCCTTGAGTTATACTCCGCTATAATGGATACTCATTGGGTTGGGAACTAGTAAAATATTCGGAGTGCAACAGTGAAACCCGGCACTGACTCCGGCTGAGGCCTTATACACACGAACCTTTTTTCATGATTAATCACTGCCTTGAGTTATACTCCGCTATAATGGATACTCATGGGGTTGGGAACTAGTCAGATATTTGGAGTGCAACGGAGAAATCCGGCACTCAGACTCCGGCTGCGGCCTTATGCACACGAACCCTTTTTCATGAATAATCACAATTTCATTATTACGGTCCTTTTTCATCGAATCTCCGGCTTAACCGGATATCACACAGACGTTCAGCATTGAGGTTAATATTATCTTACCGCTGATGTTCACGTTTTCACTATGACGGACCTTTGTCACCGGATCTCCGGTGGCAACAGAGATCACTCAGACGTTCAGAACCGGGGTTAACATTATTTTACCGATGAGGTTTATAGTTACATGTTACGTGGTTACTGGATATTAGTATATTAGTTTGTAGCACTAGCTAACAATTTTGAAAATCATATTAGTCACACATAATTAATGTTAATTATTTCTATTGATTCATCTGTTCACTGACCAGAGTCTCAAGGAACAGTGAATGGCCTTTCATGGCATGGTTGGTTTCGACCTGGCTTTTCATTAGGAGGGGTTAGCGTTCAATCCCAAGTACTGAGTAGAAATTTATTTCTATTTGAACACGATGTTGTATGGATATTTATCCATATATATACATATTTATAATTAAATAGATGCATAAATATAGACATATGTATTATATACATGTACAAATATATACATAAACATATATATTATTAATTATAGATAATTTGGTTGATCCCAGCCTGTGAATAGGATCACTAACCAGAGTTTCAA
>NC_090754.1:38164792-38167475 GCF_036898095.1 Palaemon carinicauda | reverse complement strand
TGTATTTAACTTGAAAACCTGTACTTCATTTTCCTTGCCGAGACAAGACACGCTTACTACAGGGTAACACAAAATGAAAAGCCAAAAGGAAATCTTTAATGTCATTGTCTTATATTGTTTATTAGAGTCTTGAATGGTATTGAAAGAATATCTTCTAATAAAAAACCAATATTTAAGGTCTCAGGGTATTCTCTAATGAGCATTAACCTATATATTAGTATGAAACAGAATTACATTAGAATAAAGTGTGTGTTACTTCAAGATCCTTGGTCATTCAAATTATCGTCCCACCAAGACAAGAGATACAGGGTGATGTAAAAGTAGTGTTTTTCAATAGATTAACCACAAGCATACTTCTGCTCTCAATCAAAGAAAATATGAATTAATTGCATGTATCCTTCAAAATGAGAATTAATTTTCCCTTTAATTAACTATATCTGAGAGAGAGAGAGAGAGAGAGAGAGAGAGAGAGAGAGAGAGAGAGAGAGAGAGAGAGAGAGAGAGAGAGAGAGATAAAAAGTAAAAAGGCATTCATAAATATTATTATTATTATTATTATTATTACTAGCCAAGCTACAGCCCTAGTTGGAAAAGCAAGATGTTATAATCCCAAGGGCTCTAACAGGGAAAAATAGCCCAGTATGGAATGGAAACAAGGAAATAAATAAACGATATAAGCAGTAATGAAAAATTAAAACAAAATATCTAAAAAAACATTAACAGCATTAAAACAGATAATTCATATTTAACTATAAAAAGACTTATATCAGCCTGTTCAACGTAAAAACATTTGCTGCAACTTTGAACTTTTGAAGTTCTACTGATTCAACTACCAGATTAAGGAAGATCATTCCTTAACTTGGTCACAGCTAGAATAAAACTTCTAGAATACTGTGTAGTATTGAGCCTCATGATGGAAAAGGCCAGACTATTAGAATTAACTGCATGCCCAGTATTAAAAACAGGATGGAACTGTCCAGGAAGATCTGAATGTAAAGGATGGTCAGGATTATGAAAAATCTTACGCAACAAGCATAATGAACTAATTGAACGACGGTGCCAAAGATTAATATCTAGACCAGGAATTTAATAGACCGTATGCTCCTTTCTAACAAATAAAGATGAGAATCAGCAGCTGAAGGCCAGACAGGAGAACAATACTTGAAACAATGCAGAATGAAAGAATTGAAACACTTCAGAATAGATTAATAACCGGAAATCTTAAAGAAGACACAGACCTTATGTGTTTCTCAAAGGTAAATTTGCTGTCGAGAATCACACCTAAAATCTTAAGAGTTATACACAGTGAAAGAAACATTATCAATGCTGAGATCTGGATGTTGAGGAACCACTGTCCTTGACCTACGTATAATCATACTTAGAGTTTTATTAGGATTCATCTTCATACCCCATAATTTGCACCATGCACTAATTTTAGCTACATCTCTATTAATACGGTATACTTAATTGATAAAAATAAAGCTATCAGAACAATTGCTACAGAAAACAAGATTTGTTATTTGTGTTCACACAGGGTGAGATTTGTGTGTATGTGCGTGTGTGTTTGTTTGTGCTTGGGTGGATCTTTGTCACTCCTTTGAAATGGAATATTTTTTCAATTATATATATATATATTATATATATATATATATATATATATATATATATATATATATATATATATATATATATATATATATATATATATATATATGTGTGTGTGTGTGTGTAAATTAAAAAAGCAAACTTATTCGAGATCATGAAATTTAATAAATACCTAAGTATTTACATGTGAAATGTTTAAAGTGCAAAATACCCTTTGTAAGGAGTTAAAGAGTGAGAAATTATTTCACAAGACTAATTTGAAGAGGAGATATTAACCGATTGCAGGCTACGTAATAATAATAATAATAATAATAATAATAATAATAATAATAATAATAATAATAATAATAATAATAACTGCTATTTGGGTTCTAGCAATAGGGCCCTAGCTGTCAGAGCATCGGAACATGAAGGGAGAAGTTACAGAACAATAAAGATCCTTTCTAGGCCCCTCCAGCCATCCGTGAGGGACCACTCAGAAAACATTTGTAACAAACAGGTAAATCTACAAGAATTTTCCATTGTATTAAGAGGGAATTACCAATCTGAAATTCGTATCGCTGAAATTAAGACCTTAAAGCCAACTTTAAATAATGAAACTTCGAACTTTCCATTGAAATTATTTCAAGTATTTATAATATCATTTGTGTTTTTAGTCTAATTCCAATTATGGAATTCACTCCATGATTTGTTATTTATATTAGAAACTATATTTTGCAGCTGATGATGGGTTAAGGAATGTACCCGAAAGCTTTTTCTTATTCGAGTGAGATTTCCAAGGGGGACCCCACTAGTAGACGTGACAACAGACATATAGTAAAGCCTGGATCGAGATAAGGAAGTGGGAGACGACTCAAAAAAAATACGAAAAAACTAAACTAGATGTAGTGTTTTTAGAAAAAGGTCTTTTTATATAATTTAACTCATAATAATAATAATAATAATAATAATAATAATAATAATAATAATAATAATAATAATAATAATAATAATAGTAAGAAGAAGAAGAATAAGGAACAACAACAACAACAACAACAACAATAATAATAATAATGATAATAATAAGAGACTAATTTGA
>NC_090754.1:38144792-38157292 GCF_036898095.1 Palaemon carinicauda | reverse complement strand
TGGATGTTGAGGAGCCACTGTCCTTGATCTACTAACAATCATACTTTGAGGTTTGTTAGGATTAAACTGCATACCCCATAATTTGCACCATGCTCTAATTTTAGCTAGATCTCTATTAAGGGATTCACCAACCCCAGATCTATATTCAGGGGATGGAATTGATGCAAAGAGAGTAGCATCGTCTGCATATGCAACAAGCTTCTTTTCTAGGCCAAACCAAATGTCATGTGTATTAATTATAAAAAGTAATGGGCCAAGAACACTACCCTAAGGAATACCAGATATCACATTCCTAAACTCCCTATGGTGCCCATCAACAACAACTCTTTGCCATCTATTACTGAAAAATTCAATGATTATGCTAAGAAATGACCCACCCACTTCTAACTGTTTGAGTTTGAAAACAAGGTCCTCATGATTAACACGGTCAAAGGCAGCACCAAAATCAAGGCCAATCATACGAACTTCCTGACTACAATCAAGGGATTTCTATACATTGGAGATTGTAAGAAGGGCATCACATGCTCCAAGGCTTTTACGGAAAACCAAACTAGGGAACAGGAGATTATCTTCAGCAAACCTATTAAGACGTTTTGCCAAAAGACGTTCAAAAACTTTAGATAATATGGGAGTTATGGAAATTGGGTGGTAATCAGTTGGACTTGAGCTACTACAAACACATTTACATAATCGAGTAACATTATCCATTCTCCAACAAGGGCTAAAAGCTCTACTTCTTTTTAACTTGTGCAAAATAGCAGATAACTTTGGAGGTAAGAAATCTGCAGTCTTTATAAAAAACAAACGAAAAATACCATTCGGGTCTACACCTCCATTAGCATCAAGGTCCATCAAGAGAGCTTTGATTTCATGAGATCGAAAAGCTAGTTTAGCCTCAGGAAAACAAGAATGAGGAAGATAAAGTTTTTCATTACTTTGTTTACTGTTAAACACATCATCAAAAAATATGTGAAGAGTTTTTACATTACAAATGAAAATATTAGGGTATTTCATGAAATATCTTTCATTTTCCTTCGGTGTACTATATATGCAGAGACAATACCACATCCATAATAAATATCTTTATTGCTTTTAATTCTCATGCTTTCTGAAGACATTGAGTGAAATCAGAAACCAGTACGTCCTAGATTTCGCCAGTGTCGTTTACTGTCTTGCAATATTCGTGGACTGCATGCCAATATTCAGGACCTAACAGTTGCCTTCCAGACAGTATGATATTCTTTTATACTAAAAATATCTGGTTTCTCAAATGAGGCATTCATTTTAGCTTCTTATTCTAAGTTTAAGAAACCAATAATTTTGAAACGGGATGCCATTCCTAAGGTCAGGGGAATGTCGGTATATATTACGACTGAGTACCCTGCTTCTTATAAGTCCTGCCATGAATGCAGATGTCACAAGATTTAGGTAATGAAAGTTTGTGGCAGGCATAAAAGCTTCTATTTGTGTTCGGTCTACGGGAATCCAGACTTGGATGATTCTTATTGCTTCTTACCATTATGACTAAGATACAACATGATAGAAATGCCTCTTTTGTTCTTGTTGGTGATTTTATCCGTCACTATAGGGAGTGGTTAAATTGTGTTTCTCGCTCTGATCTTCATGGTTTAAGAACTTTGGATTTACCTCTGGATCAGGTTGTGAGCAAATCATGAATGAAGCTACTCATAAGTCTGGTAACTGCTTGGACCTAATATACACTGATCCCCATGGTGTTATGAAAAGTAAGGTTGGTATTCCAGTTGGGACATCTCATCATGCCTTAATTTCATTAGTAGTGAAGACTGAGGAGCCTGTCCCTGATATAACATATTTATGTAAGATCTATATAAAATCTCAAGAAGACTGGAAGGCATATTGAGTGATCTTTTGAATTTGAATTGGTCACAATTGTATACTATTGTTGAGCCTGTTGTTCTTTTGAACGAGTATCTGGTCAACATAGTTGATAGGTGTATCCCTTCTTGTTTGCTAAAGTACCGAGTGAAAGACAAAGCCTGGTTCAATGATGATTGCAGACGTGATTATTTGGAGAAGCAGGAGGCCTATCCTCTTTGGAAGGATAACAAATAAGATTTGATTTGGAATAACTATACTCAGTTAAGAGCTGTTGCTTTGAAACTTTATGCTTCAACTGAAAAGGAATATAATTCAACCATAAAAGAAACCCTACCTGCTACAACTCAGGAACATAAGTGGTGGGCTACCCTTAAATCTGCACTCTTTGGTGTAGACTTATCAGTTCCTTCTTCACCTGAACCAGGTGGCTCTGTCACTCACTGTCCAAAGGAAATCTTTTGACTGATGTGTTTGACAGTAAGCAGAGTAATGAGAAACAATCTTTCTCATCACTGTTTTGCTGAGGCTTAACTAACTAGTTTAGCTTTTCGGTCCCGGTGAAGTTTAAACTCTCTTGACGGACCTTGATGTTTATGGATGTAGAGACGAATGGTATTTTTCCGTTGTTTTTTTTTATAAAGGCTGCAGATTCCTTAGCTCCTTAGTTAGCTGTTATTTTCAAAGTTAACAAGAAGATGTTCTTTGAGAACTTGTTAAAGTTCACTTTCTCTCTGCCTACACACATACCGAATAGTCTGGCCTGTTCTTTACAGATTCTCCTCTGTCCTCATACACCTGACAACACTGACATTACCAAACAATTCTTCACCCAAGGGTTTAACTACTACGCTGTAATTTTTCAGTGGTTACTTTCCTCTTGGTAAGGGTAGGAGGGACTCTTTAGCTATGGTAAACAGAAGTAAACTCTAAAATCAAACCATTGTTCTCTAGTCTTGGGTAGTGCCATAGCCTCTGTACCATGGTCTTCCACTGTCTCTTGGGTTAGAGTTCTCTTGTTTGAGGGTACACTCGGGCACACTATTCTATATCTAATTTCTCTTCTTGTTTTGTTAAAGTTTTTATAGTTTATATAGAAAATATTCATTTCAATGTTGTTACTGTTCTTGAAATATTTTATTTTTCCTTGTTTCCTTTCCTCACTGGGCTATTTTCCCTGTTGGGGCCCCTGGTCTTATAGCATCCTGCTTTTCCAGCTAGGGTCGTAGCTTAGCAAGTAATAATAATAATAATGATAATTTGTAATGTTACTTCATTATGTAAATGTGTTTGTGGTAGCCTTAGTCCAGCTGATTACCACCCAATTTCTATGACTTTCATATTACAGTACTTAAAGTTTTTTGACGTCTTTTCGCAAACTGTCTAAATAGGTATGCTGAAGGTAATCATCTGTTTCCTAATTTGCAATTTGACTTTAGTAAAGTCCTTGGAGCATGTGATTTCCTTAAAATCTCCAAAGCTGTAGGCTACAGGATTCCCTTGATTATGGTCGGGAAGTACGTAAGATCTGCCTTGATTTCAGTGCTGCTTTTAACCGATTTAATCATGAGGCCCTTGTTTTCAAACTCAAACAGTTGGGAGTGGGTGGGTCTCTTCTTAGCATCATCATTGAATTTTTGAGTACTAGATTGCAGAGTTGTTGTTGATGGGCACCATAGTGAGTATAGGAATATGAAATCTGTTGTCCCTAATAGTAATGTTTTTGTCCCATTACTTTTCATACTATATACGCAAGATATGTGTTTTGGCTTTGAAAACAAGTTCGTTACATATGAAGATGATGCTACTCTCTTTCCATCAATTCCATCTCCTGAATGTAGATCTGGGGTTGCTGAATACTTTAATATAGATCTAGCTGAAGTATGGTACAAATTATAGAACATGAAGTTGAATCCTAACAAAACAAAGTATGACTGTAAGTAGGCCGAAGAAAGTGGCTACTCAACATGAAGATCTCAGCTTTGACAGTTTCATTCTATACGACTTAAAATTTTAGATGTGATTCTTGATAGCAAATTTCCTTTGGGAAACACATTTTGTCTGTTCTTCAGCTGCATAAAATGGCTTTTGAGAAAGTCTTTTTAGATTTCTGGAATCAATCTATTCTGAAGAAGTGTTTTAAATCTTTCAAATTGGCTTGTATCGAGTAGGCCTACTGTTCTCCTGTCTGGACTTCGGCTGCTGAATCTCATCTTAATTTGTTGGACGACAACTTGCGGTATATTAAATTTATAATTTCTGAGCTAGATATTAATCTCTTGCACAGTGGTTCAATTAGTTCTTTATATATGTTGTATTAGATTTTTCATAATTCTGACAATCCTTTGCATTCAGATCTTCCCACACAGTACCATCCTGCTCGTACTAAGTATGCAGTCAATTCTATAAGTTATGCATTCTCCATCATAAGGCTCAATACTAGACAATATTCTCGAAGTTTTACTCAAGCTAGGTTGTGGAATGTTCTTCCTTATCGGGCAGTTGATTCAGTGGAACTTCAAAAGTTCAAACTTCCAGCGAATGTTTTTACGTTTAACAGACTGCCATAAGTCTCTTCAATTTATATAAAGCAGAACTATTTAAATGTTATTACTGTTCTTGAAATTTTTTATATTGATTAATCATTAGGCCTACTTCACTACTATTTACCTTTTATTTCCTTTCCTCACTGGGCTATTTTTCCCTGCTGAAGCCATTGGACTTATAGCATCCTGCCTTTTCTACTAGGGGTTTAGCTTTGCTAATAATAATAATAATAATAATAATAATAATAATAATAATAATAATAATAATAATAATAATATGTGCGAGATGGCATCCACCAAGGCTGTGACATGCTAAAAACTCCCTGCAGAAACAGCATTCTTATATTTTGCAAATCTGACAGATATAACATTCTATAATAGAAGTTAACATAAAAAAAGACCCAAGAATATCAGTGAAATAAGAATTTCTGACTTTTTCTCATGGTTACTCTGGTCTGGATAAAAAAAAGAAAAAAAAAAAAAGCAGGAAAATTTGGACAGTTGCCATACCGAATATTGAGAAACTAACACCGATAGTCATAAATGTTAGATGAATATTATTTTATTTAGCCTTGAATAGATATGAAAATTAACATTCCCGTTCTTTCAGTGCCAAGAAAGAAGGAGTTTGTGGAAAACTAGATCATTTAAAGTAGTTTCTTTTGATGAATTTGAAAAGACAAAAACTAAATGGGAAACGTATCTAAAATATAACCGATATCAAATGATATTAAAAGCGTCACATACAAATTAAATCGATGAAAAAATACAGTAATCATAATTTAGATGATATGGATTTCATTAATTTTATTAGGAAACAAAATTCTCATAGTTCAAAACCATTAGGCAAACCTTTTCCTTATTACTGTCGTATGATGACCTGTGAAAGTGTTTAACATAGACCAGGAGTCAATTATAAAAGCGGCGTTTTTCTAAAATCAATATAAGGTAAGTGAATTATTTTCTAACCTATTTTTTCGGCAACAACATAATAGGGCTAGTAGATCATTTTACGCTTGTTTTCCTTTTGCACAGTAGTCTGGCTCCCGAGAGTACAGCTGAGGCCATCTATTGACATTCTGAACAAACATTTAAGTAAATAATACTATATACAGTAACTGGCAACTTTCAGTTTATGCAGAGGAAATTTCCGATTTTATGCAATATGCATTAAATATTTGGAGAAAAAAACCTAAACAAAGAATCATAAACAAAGTTAGTTTATATTAATTACCAATTTGGTTATCTATAGCACCATAAAATAAAGAAAGAAATAAAACTTAAAACAATAATTAGCAGCGATTAGATATCTAGCTAAAGCAAAATAGAAACTATTGTACAAAGAATTTATATTCAAAGAAAAAAAATATTATTTGATATATCAAATTAAAATAATAAACTATATCAAGAATCATTGTAATTTATAAAAAAAATATCGAGTTTACTACAGAAATTTGATGTCCTATGAGTTTTAGTGTTACGAGTGTCTGGCAAAAACAGAATGCAGACAAATGTTTAAAGTTGACAACAATGATAATAGAGGACACAACTTACCATCCAGAATACTTTTAAATAGACACTAAAGATATATTAAATAAAAAAGAAAATATGTACAGTATTGATAAATATGGACAACTAACACAGATTTTTCTAGAACACATGATATTGTGAAATGTTTTCGACAAATCCACCTAAACAAAAACACGAATTTTCATAAGGGGAAACATGACTAAAATGAAAGCTTTTATGCCATTCTAATACAATCCCTACTAAAATGAAGTGATGAACTAAAGATACTAATTAATAAAATAGGTAGCATATTATTTTCAACAGTACAAAACAGACTTCAGGTAATTTTAAAGTATTGATGTAAGAGTTTCCTAACAACGTTTACAACAATGAGCTGTGGAAATTTTATACACAGGTTTATCTACAATTCAGAAATCAATTTCATGTATTCTATTGGGAGGGGAATGGGATGGTGATCAAATGTATATTACGTTACCCTCCTTAGTTTAGGCTCGTTTACCTCTTGAAAAGCTGTTCAATGACACGAAATAGCACCACTGAGGCCATCTATTGTCATTCGGAACACTATACCAAAAAATAAACATTATACCTTAACTGGAAACTTAAGTTACATATCCTTCGATTTCACAAATGATGTGTCATATTTTAGAAAAATAAATAAATAGAATTAATTAAGCAACACATTCAATTTATTCTAAGCTTAAATATGACAATTTAAAATCACGAATAATACTAAAAGAAATATTAAAATTAAACAATAACTTGCATATCTAGTATATCACCACAAGCAAATTAATGTCTATTGTATGTATAATTTTAAGTGCCTACATTAAACCCAATTATTAATATATCTAATAAAGCTTGGTATATACTTAATATCAAATTAGTACTTAGTACAAAAAGTATAGAGTTCATCTCAGAAATTAAAATGTCTAAGGGCTTAATTGCTGTTTAGTTTGGCTAAAAAAATGCAGACAGGCTTAAAGTTGACGAAGGAGTAGAGGGAAAACACAACGTTACATTAAAAAATGATTAAATAGACATTGATGAGGTCGGCAAAGCACGATGCTTTAAACTCCATGGCTCCAACAGGGAATAATAACCCAGCGAGGAATGGAAACAAAGAAATAAATATCAAGAGAAGCAATGAACATTTGAAATAAAATATCCTAAAAACAGTAACACCATAAGAATAGATCTTTCACTTATAAACTATGAAGAGATTCAACTGCCCGGTTATGAAGATCATTCCAAAACTTGGTGACAGCGGGAATAAAACTTTTAGAATACTGTGTAGGATTGAGCCTTATGATGGAGAAGGCCTGACTATTAAAATTAACTGCATTACGATTTCGAGCAGGGTAGTACTGTCTGGGAAGATCTGAATGCAAAGGATGGCGAGAGTTGTAAACCTATGCAACATGCATAAAGAACTAACTGAACAACGCGGTCGGAGATTAATATCTAGATCAGGAATAAGAAATTTAATAGACCGTAAGTTCCTGTCCAACAAATTAAGATGAGATTCAGCAGATGAAGACCAGACAGAAAAAAAAGAAGAAAAGAAAAAAAAAACTACTTTAGAATTTAATGATCACCAAAAATCTTAAAAGACTTTCTCAATAAGTCAAATTTTTGTGTGCCATCGAAGAAGAAACTGACCGATTGTTTCTCAAATTTAAATTTTCTATCAAGAATCACACCTAAAATTTTAAAAGAGTCATATAGAGTTAACGAAACATTACCAATGCTATGATTTGGATGTTGAAGAGACACTGTCCTCGACCTACTTACAGTCATACTTTAAGATTTGTTAGGTTTCAACTTCATGCCCCATAACTTGCACTATGCACTAATTTTAGCTATATCTCAATTAAGGGATTCAGCAACTCCAAATCTACATTCAGGAGATGGAATTGATGCAAAGAGAGTAGTATCCTTTGCAAATGCAACGAGCCTGTTTTCAAAGGCAAACCATATGTCATGTGTATTTAGTATGAAAAGTAATGGGCCAAGAACACTATCCTGAGGATCACCAGATATCACATTCATATACTCACTGTGGTGGCCATCAACAACAACTCTTTGCGATCTATTACTTAAAAATTCAATAATGATGCTAAGAAAAGACCCACCCACCCCCACCTGTTTGAGTTTGAAAACAAGGTCCTCATGATTAACGCAGTCAAAGGCAGCACTAAAATCAAGGCCAATCATACAAACTTCCTGACCACAATCAAGGGATTTATGTACAACATTAACGATTGTAAGACAGCTATCACAAGCTCCAAAACCTTTACTAAAGCCAAATTTCAAACTAGGGAACAGAAGATTACCTTCAGCATACTTGTTCAAGAGTTTTTCGAAGACATTAAATAACTTTGGATAATATGGGAGTTATAGAAATTGGGCGGTAATCAGCTGGACTAGAGCTACCATAAACACATTCAGATAACGGAGTAACATTATCAATTCTCCACAAAGTCCTAAAAGAACCTGGTCTTGCTAACTTGCGGAAAACAACAAATAACTTAGGAGGCAAGAGTTAAGCAGTCTCTATAAAAAAACAAACGAAAAATACTATTTGGGTCTACACTTACATAAGCATTAAGGTCCATCAGGAGTGTTTTAATATCATGGGACCGAAAAGTTAAATTAGTTAGTTTACCCTCAAGAAAGGGAACTAGCAAGATCAAATTTCTCATTACTCTGCTTACTGTCAAAAACATCAGCCAAAAGAGTTGCCTTTCCTTTGGACAATGAGTAACAGAGCCATCTGGTTAAAGTAAAGTAGGAACATCATTAAATCTCCCTTGATTATTAAAAAACATAGACTTGTCCTTTAGTTAAAGTAGAAAATATCCTTAGTAATAATCACATACATTCATATACAAAGACGAGTTAAAAGTATTTTCAAACATCGCTGGTAAACAACACTGGCAAATCTCACGTGAAGGTCATTGGATAGATAAAAACCCTTCCACGACCCTTTTCTTATTCTTTTAGAATAAAATGGAAAAAAAATATAGGAATACTTGTACACATAAGAATAAAGCATCTTGGAATAATTACTCTTCTAATGACCTTATTAAAAAGGGAAGCACATTAAGTTCAGAAAGGTCAAGTCTAGATATTTGGACATCGGTATTTCCGCAAAGAATAGCCTATTCCGTAAAATGAAATTCTAAAAAAGCTCTAAGCATAGAACAATGATGAAAAAACTTATCTAGTGTTGTCCTACAGGGCCCATACAACGAGGCAGCCTCCTTGGTTCGAGACAGAATTAATATTTATTGATTTGGGGTATATAAACTGGTGTTGGAGCCCGCGAGACTATTCAGTGCAAAGTGTATCATGGGGTAAAAGGTAGAAGTTGGATAGTAGGATGTAAGAAAGGCAGCAAGAACATTGGAAGAAAGTAAAGAGTTCAGCCAACAGTGCACTGAAAGAGGGACACTGACGGCACTAAAACCTTACGAGATGTCCTAGTCAGGCCTCTTCAGGTCACCATTACATCCTACGGTCATCGCACACGTCTCCAAACTATTTCAAGTTTAACTCTATATTCAATCTTTTGCTATCATCTTCTATAGGAAATTATCTCAAGCGAAGGTATCACACACTCGTTAAAGTATAAAGCAATGTCAATTTTATCATCAATTGTTATCTTTATTGGATAACAACCAGATTTTATTTGTTTTGGACTTTTATGAATGATTGAAAAAGAGGTATTAATCCCTCGATTATAAGTTTATGATTTTTTTTGTGGCCATTCAATATAGAATTAGAAAAAGAAATCTTCAATTTTTACACACCGACCTTTGACCCCAATGGATTACCTTGACACTAATATTGTAATTGGCCAATTCATATTAGATATCTCTATAACGTAATTTTCTATCTTACTATATGAATGTAGCCTACCCTAGTTTATTACCAATTTTGAAATCCGTACAAAAACAATATCATATATTTATTTTCTGTTCACATATTAAATGGCTTCAATGTTAAATAAGAAACAGAATCTGTAATATAATTCTACATGGTTTTCGCTTATATTCAAAAGATTATCTGAGAATATTTCAAGAATGCTACTAGTCATAAATTTTGGTGTTAAGAAAGAAAAGAAAAAAAAAACACTAAAATCAAGAACAGAGAAAACCGACTCGGTTTAAAATCCCCCGATGTTTTTTCCGTTCCTCCATTGCGAGATCTGTTATAATCATTAACTGCCTCAGCTTTTGATAATCCAACTGCTATAGTTTATCAAAAACAACAAATTAAATTGCGGTGGGTTGCTAGCTTTCTCACAAGTGACCACATTGTAAAATCTATTTCATATTTGGGTTTCTTTCACGTATGGCATTGAATTTGATGAAACTAAATACTAAGTTTAGGCTACATTGTATAGCCATTGCTAAAATCTTGAAGTACAGAGAGTTAATAAATTGAATAATGACGAAAAAATATCACAGCGCACAAAATTATTGTAATTAATATTGTGTAAACATTTATACGTACCCACATGTAGAGAAGTTGAAACTAGAACAATTAATATGACTTCTGCTAAGTTGTCAAGATAGAGTAGCTCGTCTTCTACCTACTAACTATAGATTAATAAGTTTGAACTTCAGATGGTTAAATCCCTGTCTAGTTGAATCAAGTTCGAACGATTGAAATCAATGTTATTTTTAAAATCGTCATCTATGATACAGTAGTGACTCTGGGTTAAATGAGTTAACCATTTTCAATTTCTCTTCTCCATAAAGCAACGATTGAGAGAGAGAGAGAGAGAGAGAGAGAGAGAGAGAGAGAGAGAGAGAGAGAGAGAGGAGAGAGAGAGAGAGAGAGAGAGAGAGAGAGAGAGAGAGGAGAGAGAGAGAGAGAGAGAAGAGGAGAGAGAGAGAGAGAGAGGAGAGAGAGAGAGAGAGAGAGAGAATAATAATAGTTACCCAGCTTAGTCAAACTATCATTTTCCTTCATAGTGTTTTTATAGAAAACGTAAATACTTTATACAAGGTAAACTCTAGTAGTATTACGTACACCGTTACGCAGTAGTTTATTATGCATTATATAACTTCCGTACCTTTAATAAGCCTGTTATGGACACAGAACTAATTATTATATGTTTATTTGTAGGAATTAGGGAGATTGAAAGGCATTAGGTAAAAAGTAGTCCTTTTGTTACCGTTTTTGAAAAGGATGATATCGTTCCTTATTGAAAGTTTTCAGAAACCAATATTTTAAAAACAGGATGCCATTCCTAGGGCAAGAAAAATAGCGGCGTGTATTAACCTACTTTTCACAAGGCCTGCTATTGATGTGGATGTCCCAAAATTCGGGTAATAAGCCTGTGGCAGGCATAACAAATTCTATTTGTGCTCGATCTACCGGAATCCAGACTTGAACAATTCTGTTCTCGATTGTCTTCCTACCATTATGGTTAAGATAAATGAAGATATTAAAGGCCTCCTTTGTCTTTGTTGGTGATTTTAACGCTCAAAATAGGGAGTGGTTAAATTATTTTCCTCCTACTGATCGCCATGGCTTAGGAGCTTTGGATTTTGTCTCTGAGTCAGGATGTGAGCAAATCATAAATGAAGCTACTCACAGATCTGGTAACGGCTTGGACCTGGTGTTAAAAGAAGTGAGATTGGTACTCAAGTTGGGACGTCTTACTGTATCTTGATTTCGTCAGTATTTAAGACTGAACAGCCTGACTCTGATATGTCATATTCAAGCAGACTGAAGTGGGATTTAGTGCTCTTTTGCATTTGATTTGGTCACAGTTGCATAAACGTGTTGAGCCTATTGTTCTCTTGAATGAGAATCTGGTCAGCATAATAGAAATACACAATAGGTTGACTATTTAGTAAGATGCCATTAAATACAAAAGAATTACGAAAAATCATAGTGGCTAAGATAAAAATTCAAAAACATCTGTGAATAAGAACGAGTATCCTGCACGACGATTTGAGGATGACTTGCAACAGTTGCTCAAAGCACCCTCCAGAAACCTACCAAAACACCAAGTAACTATTCGAAGCAGCCAGCAACTGCACATATTCCCAGTTAGTTACCGCGGAAAGTACTAGACAGTAACTGCAATCGTCTACAGTCATCACCCTCTCAAAGCACTAGCTACTAAATGCAGAAAGCAGTAATTATTAATTGCTAAAAGAATCAGCTAGAAAATGCTAAGAAAGGCCAGCCAACAATTAAAAATGTCTCAAGCTAGCAAACGGTCAAAACACAAACCAGTAATTTTTTCTTTTAAGACATGTTGTACAGCAATTTATAGAATATAGAAATCCACTTTTAGTGACATTGATGAACTATGAAAAAGCTTTTGATAGTGTACACCTGCCAATTTTGTGGAAAGTCCTGCGTTATTATGAAGTTCCTCTTACATATGTAAATTTGATTAAATCTGTTCATGAGTATAGCAAGTGCAAAGTTAATGTTAGTGGAGTCCTATCAAATGAATTTCCAGTGAACAGTGGAATACTCCACGGAAATGTGTTGTCACCTATGTTGTTTATCCTCCCCATGGATTTTGTAATGCAT
>NC_090754.1:38122292-38139792 GCF_036898095.1 Palaemon carinicauda | reverse complement strand
CTGCGGAAAGCACTAGACAGTAACTGCATATACAGTATCTACAGTCATCACCCTCTCAAAGCACTAGCTACTAACTGCAGAAAGCAGTATTTATTAATTGCTAGAAGAATCAGCTAGAAAATGCCAAGAAAAGACAGCTAACAATCAAACATGTCTCCAGGTAACAAACGGTCAACACACGAACCAGTAATTTTCATTCAAAGACATGTTTACAACAATGTGTAAAATATAGAAATCCACTTTTGATGGCATTGGTGGACTATGAAAAAGCCTTTGATACTGTGCACCGGCCAATTTTGTGGAATGTCCTGCGATATTATGAAGTTCCTCTAACATATTTAAAATTGATTATTAAGTCTGTTCATGAGCATAGCAAGTGCAAAGTTAATATTAGTGGAGTCCTATCAAATGAATCTCAAGTGAACACTGGAATCCTCAAAGGAAATGCGTTGTTACCTATGTTGTTTATCCTCCTCATGGATTTTGTAATGCATAGAACAGTTGGGGATGGTGGAGAAGGATGGGACTAGATAGGAAAATAGGTGACCTAGAGTATGCTGATGATGCTGTCCTTATTAGCAGAACACCACAAGATTTGCAATGCTTGCTTACCAGAATGCATGAAATATCACACGAGGTTAGGCTCAAGATTAATAGAAGAAAGAGAGATGACGACAACGGAATATGCAATGGAAGATGAAATATCATTGGGTGGAGAAAGGATTAATGAGGTAGAATCATTTAAATATTTAGGAAGTATGATCTCTAATACAGGGTCTTTAGAAATGGAGTTTAATGAAAGATTGAAAAAAGCAAATCAGGGAATAGCTAGGTTAAGTACAATTTGGAAATAAGATCTTCTGAAATTACAAATAAAAATCAGACTATAGATCAGTTTAGTGAGGTCTATTTTACAGTATGGGCACGCGGCGTGGTATGACAATGAAACAATATCTAACAGTTTTTGTAGATTTGAAAACAAAGCCCTCAGAAGAATATCAAGAGTTAAGTAGCAGAACAGGACTAGAAATGTAATTATAAGAGTGAATACTCGAGTGCCATATGTGGATGAGATCATGGTGAGAGGTAGATGGATATGGTTTGGGCATGCTCTTTGCACTCCCCAAGAGAGATTAATTCACTAAACTTTCAACTGGGCTCCAAAAGGCACTAAAAGAGTTGGAAGACCCAGACCTACATGGTCGAGGACTATGAAGCGTGAGATAGGAGATGATGAATGGAGAAGTATTGATAATAAAAGCTCAAGATAGAGAAGACAAGCAAAACCTAACCGAGGGCCTTTGCTTCAATAGGCTTAGGAGGCGATGATGATGATGATGATGATATTATTTGGATCAGATTTGATTTACGTATTTTGAAAGCAAGACGAGTTCATCTTGCATGGACAGAGTTGACTATCTAAAGAAGACGTTCCACGATATAAGTAACAAGTGAGCAAGTAATAGTTTGCTTGGGAAATTTTGTTTGTCACCCGAAATACGTTGTTTTTAAAGCAATTTACTCTGAACAGCACCCCTATAAAAAAATCCACGACATTCTGCTGGCAAAGGAAGACTAAAAGCTTTGTAAAGTTACGTAAATCAGTGTCAAGTCGCCATTAGGTAATGAATAAGCAAACCAGAAACCACAACGTTAAAGCAACTAAGAATGTTGGAACAAAATAATGATATTTGAATCCTAAAATCACCATAAATTTGAGATCTCTCCATAAACCAATTTCTCAAAAAAGAATGAAAAAATAATTTAGAAATATTCAATGTCTTAATTTTTTCTACAAACCTCACAAAATCAGTAAAAATCTTGTGTGTACTTTTGGTATTTCCCTAGAGACTTTTCACAAACACTGGAAAGCTTAAATCGCTAAAAACCAACAATCTTAGACGAAATCTCCCTGAAAAAATGACAATATGTAGCTAAAGTGTATCCAGAAAATCTTCTCTAGAAAGAAATTTTACGATCTTAAACAACTACGACCTATATTTCAAGCAAAGGTTCGGAAATGTACAACTTACCATTTTAGAGAAAATTAAGTAAATCAATGATGTGTCCGGCACTCAAGATGTCAATTCTCACAAGATAAGACATATTGCATAAAACAAGAAAACCGTACTACACCCGTTTACCATTCCAGATCACGCTCTAGCGAACACTACAGACTTTTCAGGAACATAGCAAACAAATGGTATTACCTTAATTCCACTTAGTATCAGCTGATCTATCTGTCTGCAAACACTAACTATTTCTAAGAAATCACCAGAAGTACGGGACCTTGAGAGTTGATACCCTCTGTAGAATCTACCGCAAAGTCTTTCTCGCCCAATAGCAGGTGTCCATCTATCTTATTACAAAACAAAATCGTATTGGCTGAGAGGCACACAAGGACTATCGACGACATCATTTTTCTTTCCAAGGATTTTTAAAAACAACAAGTAACTTGCTGACATTTGTATGTAGTACCGGATTTAACTACCTTGTATCTCTTGTCATTTTATCGATTTTAAATAAATCACATTGCTAACTATGGCTCACCCCACTGGGAACAGATGTAAATAAAATAATAGCAACTAGAATTGTAAAACTGTTATTTTCGTAGAACTAATGATTTATTTAGAATGTATTTTTGACACCTAACTACTTTGTTTTCCTAAGATCTATTTATAGTTTGTATTAATTGCCAAATTAACTCTCAAAGCTAACATTCAAAATCTATATCATATTCAAACCAAAATTATGGACTCAATATTAGTTCTAAAATTATCTAATACTTGCATGAACTTGCTACTTTGCCAAAATGAATTATATTAATTACATAAAAGCACAAGAAAGCTAATTTGTCCTAAGTAGACTATTGTTGATTAAAAAATTACTGTTAACTTTATCAGTGATCTATGTAAAATATTATAATGAAGTGACTAGTAGATTTGCAATTTAGGCAGAATTTGAGAAGTTTATTCTTTATCTGACCTTCTCCGAGTTTTTTTTTTTTTTTTTTTTTTTTTTTTTTTTTTTTTTTTTTTTTTCTGCCAAACACTCATTACCTGAAAACTTTCAACTTCTTGATAAGTGACTTAGACTTGAGTTCTCTCTCTCTCTCTCTCTCTCTCTCTCTCTCTCTCTCTCTCTCTCTCTCTCTCTCTCAAGGTTTATGTTTCGCATGAAGTCATCCCTTCGGTGTTAATCTTTGAGTATATTTGATAGAAGGTCAGACTTGTTTTCTATTTTCTGACCACCAATAACAATAAAAACATATGACATCATTTGGAAGCAATGGGGCGAAAATAGCTTCTCTAACCATAAATACCTTCAATGGCTCCTCGCTTAGATTAATTACTTTATAATGGTATTTTCATGCAGATTTCAAACAACTATCAGGTTTTCCCCATTAAGGAAATGACTTCAGAAGGTGTTCCCGTTCTGGTTCTTAGCAAGTGATTTAAGTTGAGGTAGGCAACCCACAATGAGACTCGCCATGGTCGAGTGCTTACGTCAACAGAATAATATTGCCTTTCACATATGATTATTTAAAATGCGGAGGAAACATTTTGGATGTAGGTTGTGATAACAGATGACCTGACCTGACCTGAAGGATAGACTAATGGCGACACCAAATAAGGCCTAATAGTATTTCATTTTATCACCCTTCTCCCAAACAGTAGGCCTAAACAATAATTGTAGATGCTCAGTAAAACATTAAAACTACTTTCACTGGTAAGATAACACAAATTTCTAACCTTTAACGTAAAAAAAAACAGGAATAATTACAGACCAGTCTCTAGTGCCTCACCGTCACACTGAACTACCAGGGCGATATGTCAACAACAAACTTTTAACGAAGAATAGCAGGATTCTGCCGTATTCGGGATTCCAATAATTTTCTTTTTCTGAATCTATTCATTAGTTTTTATTTTAAATCTTTTCATACCATCGTTCAGCATACATTCTTTTTTATATAAAACAATAGAAAACCATCGTTCACTATACATTCTTTTTATTAGAAAATAGGAAATAATTGAATATAATTGAGTATTAGCTTTGTGTCTTTTTCGTAGAGTTATAATCTACCCTTTTCATACAGAACCAAATTTTGGGAGAGAAGCACACAAGGACTTTCCACGACATCATTTTCATTTCCAAGAATTTTTAAGACAACAAGACAATAAGTTATCTTTTCTTGATAACTACGTCTGGGTATTAAACAAGGTATCTTTATTTGCTATCTAATAAAGTAAGGAAATAACATAGAGCAGTTTTAACAAATATTTATTTGCTTAGTAGTTTTGTAAGATTAAGCAAATTGTAGACAATACTTAAATCTACAACTTATCAGCTAGAGACAAAAACTCAATATTTTTCGAGAGAGAGAGAGAGAGAGAGAGAGAGAGAGAGAGAGAGAGAGAGAGAGAGAGAGAGAGAGAGAGAGAGAGAGAGAGAGAGAGAGAGAGAGAGCAGGGAAGTTTTTAACAGAGAAGGAATAAGATACAGTCCTTCATATGCTTAAACATAAAGATAACGTTCATATCTGGACTTATTTCACACTATGCAAACCATGCATGATAATTACTTATAAAAAATCTAATACTAACCAGAACGAATAAAATACCTTATGAATTAATTCAAGAAAGTACCTGTGTACTTAAGGAAAGAAAGTACAGTAAATGTATGATTGTAATGAATTTTTAAAATATTTTTTAAGGAAGTTTAATACAAGCATAAAAAGATGCCACTGATTCTAGTTCATGGAAAATACAGTAATGTATGATTGTAATGAAATTTGAAAACATTTGTTAAGGAGGTTTAATACAAGCATAAAAAGATGCCACTGAAACTAGTTTGTGGAGAGTACAGTAATGTATGACTGTAATTAATTTTGAAAACATTTGTTATGGAAGTTTAATACAAGCATAAAAAATGGGCTACTAATTCTAGTTTGTATCAATAACCATTGCTGATGTGCTATTGAAAAGGTCTGACAATTTTGAAGTTATGTAGGGATGGAAAAGGTAGAGAATCTAAGAAATGTTTCATTTGCCAATAATTAAATCTATGTGCTAATTACCTCATAAAATAAAATTCTGATTTTTTTTTCTTTTTTTACAATTAGTTTTATGATTATGAAATTGTTTATCGAATAATTTTGAGGTCGTATGCACAGAAAAATTGCAGAATCATAAATAAAAGTAGAAAATTAAAAATAAAACTGTAAACAAAAGTCCTTGCAAACAAAAGGATGATAAAGCAATTTAAATATAAAGCATCCTTTGTCCTAAAAATATAGTTGTAGTAACTAAAAAAAATATCAGAATAAAATCTAAAATGCAATTATACTTTTCTTAATTTTATACATAATTTGTAACTGAAAAAAATACTAGCCTTCTATTCTTATTCTTTCTTATTAGTTCACGTTAAAAAATCTTTAATTAAAAAAAATACTACTTAAAGTAAAGTGCTTTATACATTTACTATACATTACTTTGTTACCATCTATAGATAATAGCTAGTCATTATGAAACAATTTCTTATGAACAATTCCTTGCATCTGATACGAAATACCAATAAATTATACTACTGTTACAAGCTATAAAAAAGACCAATATTTTACATTTGTTAATTTATAATTGCTAATAATATTCTTCCTTGTTACAAGCTATGGAGAGTAAACCCATCTTCACAAGTGATGTTACTTCGTGAAGAATTTCTATATAAAGTTCTCTTTGATCACCAAAATGGCACAAGCAACAGAATTCCTCCATCACTGACCACTCTTGACCTCTCGGACTCCTTGCCACATGCAGAAGGCAAACATCACAGCAAACAGCTGAAAGGAAGAGAAAGATTAATGGTTCTACTCTGTATGGATGTAAAATGAAAGATTAATGGTTCTACTCTGTGTGGATGTAAAATGAAAGATTAATGGTTCTACTCTGTGTGGATGTAAAATGAAAGATTAATGGTTCTACTCTGTGTGGATATAAAATGAAAGATTAATGGTTCTACTCTGTGTGGATGTAAAATGAAAGATTAATGGTTCTACTCTGTGTGGATGTAAAATGAAAGATTAATGGTTCTACTCTGTGTGGATATAAAATGAAAGATTAATGGTTCTACTCTGTGTGGATGTAAAATGAAAGATTAATGGTTCTACTCTGTGTGGATGTAAAATGAAAGATTAATGGTTCTACTCTGTGTGGATGTAAAATGCCAGCCCCCCCCAAAAGGTACAAAGGCTTATTATATAATAGAAAGACCATAATATTGCAGTAAACATAGGCAAAGTAAAGCTGGGTCATTATGTAAATGATTGAATGAGTATAATCTGAAATGACTGTCAAGTTGGAGCAACTACAAAGCACACGTTGTTTGGATTTAAATGTTTAAAGGTCGCTCATGAGTGGCAGAGGCAAGGGACAGTGACATTGCCCTATCGAGCAGGACAATGCCCTAGAGACGGATCATATACACATATGATCAGCACCCAAGCCCCCTCTTCCCACAAGCTAGGAACAAGGAGGGCCAGGCAATGGCTGCTCATGACTCAGCAGATAGACCTATAGCCTACCCCAAAACTCCCATCCTTTGTTCACAAGGATGGTGAGGTTGCAGCAACCAAAGAAACTATCGAGTTTGAGCGGGACTCGAACTCCAGTGATGGAAAGATATGAATGCTATCTCTGTCTTTTGATTTAGTCCTTTATTCATTTATTTAATATTGCTTTTTTAAGGAAAGTCCAAGTCTATAAAGCTGTTAATCTGTTAACATTATTACTAAATCCCCGTCCTTTACTTGAAGGTTTATATTACTAGAAAGACAAGTTATCTAATTCAGGAAACACATCAAAGTGCAGAGTTCAAAGTTCGTTATCCTTTTAAGAACCAGTAACTGCTTCAAATTCTACTGAAGTGAGAAATTTCATAATAAACTATTAAAAATACTTATGGCAGCCTGTTCAGCATAAAAGCATTTGCTGCAAGTTAGAACTTTGGAAGTTCTACCTATTCAACTACCCGATTAGGAAGATTCCACAACTTGGTCACAGCTGGAATAAAACTTCTAGAATACTGTGTAGTATTTAGCCTCATGATGGAGAAGGCCTGACTATTAGAATTAACTGCTTGCCTAGTATTACGAACAGGATGGAACTATCCAGAAGGATCTGAAGGTAAAGGATGATCAGAATTATGAAAAATCTTATGCAACATGCATGGTGCCAGAGATTAATATATAGATCAGGAATAAGAAATTTAATAGACCGTAAGTTTGTGTCCAACAAATTAAGATGAGAATCAGCACCTGAAAACCAGACTGGAGAACAATACTCGAAACAAGGTATAATGAAAGAATTATTAATATCATTTATAACCACTAAGGTAACTAATTAAAAGCAAGAAACTAGCTCACCTGTAGGAAGCACAAGGAAAGTGAAAGGCCAGTCATCCAACCGGTTCGAACCTCCATGTACTGAGAGAAGATTTCTCCGCATGAGTCGATGTATTGGTTTCCAGTGACCTGTTAAAAATAAGAGGAGTTTACACGAAACCTCTTTCATTATTTCATTTTAAAGATTAACTCCTTTTTTTGTCATAAGCATATACCTCTTGGATGCATAAAGAATTAAAGGTACATGACTGTGCATTTGATTATGACTTAAGAAATAAAGATTGCCTCGTTAATCTTTTAAATATCATAGCGTAAAAGAATATATGTATATATATATATATAAATATGTATATATATACATATATATATGTGTGTATATATATTATATATATAATTGTATATATATATATATATATATATATATATATATATATATATATATATGTATGTATATATATATATATATATATATGTATATATATATATATATATATATATATATATATATATATATATATATATATATATATATATATATATATATACATACTGTATATGTGTGTGTAATCAACCAAAAGCGTATATATTCCTCACCTGGTCCCTGCATGTGTCTGGAACAGGCAAATGAATGGCAGCGTAGTCAGCTGACGAATATCCTCCACAGCAGCCAACCTGAGAACAGATTTAAGCAAACTTAAGATTTAAGCAATCTTGAACGTAAGGCCAAGAGACGAAGTAAAATGTTTCATTGAATTTAATATATCATCTTTTATCAAAGCCTGTTGAATGGCAGAGGCCCCTCTCCACCCAAGCTAGAAAACTAGAAGGCCAGGCAATGGCTGCTGATGACTCAGCAGGTAGAAATATAAGCTCCCCCAAACCCACCACCCCCAATCTTGAGTTCACAAGGATAATAAGGTTGCAGACACTACAAGAAACAATCGAGCTTGAGCAGGTCTTGAACCCAAGGACCACCACGTCATCCTGTTACGCAGAACCTGAGAGACGAAAACATATTCACCCCTCTCCTGAGCTCGCAAGGATGGTAAGGTTTTAGACACTACAAGAAACAATCGAGCTTGAGCAGGTCTTGAACCCAAGGACCACTACATCATCCTGTTACACAGAACCAGAGAGGCGAAAACATGATTACCTGTTCTTGGATGATGTCGACCCCTCTCCTGGCAGAGACATCCCACTGGTACCGGTAGATGAGGTTCCTGAACTCCTCTTGGACGTAGGGGAAGAGACGGGTGTCTTCCATCCCGTTGTCCAGGAGGTAAGCTGAGCCACCGAGGAGTAGCAGGAAAGTGATGACAGTCATCACTTTGTACTGAGGAAACAATGAATAAAAAGTAAAGAAACAGTTTCTTAACAGAGGAGGCGTTCATCGCGGATCTTCAAACGGTGGGTTAGTTTAGTTTGATTTTTTATGGTTTTAATCCTTAAGATAATTCGTTTATATTTCAAAGCATCTATTAGAAATGATTGAGATTTTATTTATTAGAAACAAGTCATTTATGAAGTTTATTTATTTATTTATCATCAGATTTTTCTGATGAGCACAGGCAGATTAAATGGGTATTATTGATATAAAATTACATATATTTAGTTATAAAATTATCTTATTGATAACAAAAGTAGTGACAAAATAAAAAAAAAAAAATAACATGATTAAATATCAAAAGGACAACTTAAGTTTAGTAGCTTATGAATAATTTAATGGCGAACCTGGAGTGAATATACGAATTTTTATAGACCTCGGGATTTTCAATACCATTGTTTATAAATGAAAGTTTCACTTGGACACTGTAGTTTTAAGAAAAAAGTTAAGAATCAGACAAATTTTAGTAATAATAAGCTATCTTTAGTTACGAGAAATAATTAAAAATAAATAAGATGAGTTTTCAATTACATTTTGGGAGAGGTTATAAAGTTTTATTTATTATGTTTAAAAATAAAATAGCAGAGAATCACATTTTTTAGGATTGAATAATATAATTTATTTTCTATTACGTGATTTTAGTTATTAAATAATTTGAGGACAAATATATTATTTAGTCGAGTTTAAAAGAAAACATGAGAAAACAAAATCATATCAAAAGGCAATAAGAATTTAAGGTTTTATTAATGGTTTAGTGAGAGTAGATGGAAATTTGGTTTCAAATATAAAAAGGATATTCGAATTGGGCATTTTTTTTTTTTATAAAAGCATAATACTAGAAAAGAAAAAAAAAGAAAATAAATTTGGGAGATATCAGCAAACTTGTCTCAAGCTTTTAACGAAAAGCACTTTCTTTTTGAGCTCATAGAGTCCCCGTAAAAAAACTTAAAAATTATGATGAATATTTTACATATTAAACAGCAAATACAAATTATCATCTGACAGGATTAACAACAGTTTTTAGAATTAGGAAGGCTTCTCAAATGATAAATTCAAATAGTGTGTGTATGCTTGTGTGTGTGTGTGTGTGGTTGTATGTGTGTGTTTTAGAGAGAGAGAGAGAGAGAGAGAGAGAGAGAGAGAGAGAGAGAGAGAGAGAGAGAGAGAGAGAGAGAGGGTTATAACATTCAGTCTCTCCAATGAAACACAAGAAATAAACTAAAAGTCTTTTAACTTTTTATAAGCGCAAACATTTTTAATAGTTTTATGAAAGGGTAAAAACAATTATAATATGAAGTTTAGGTGCTGCTAACATTCTGATGTGATTATTCAGAAGAGAGATGGCTGGAGTCTAATGCAAGCATAAACATAGATGATACAAGCAAAACAGCCATAACCCAATATTGATTTAAGAAGCGTAAACAATTCTTGATTTAATCGACACCACATATCCACAGAAAACTTTAGGTCGACATCATGCATCCACAATTGATCCTAAATACACACCATGTACAAAAATGTTTCCGTAAAAAACAAAAAACAAAACAGTAAAATCATGGATTAAATGTTGCCAGGGATTTACTGTTTTAAAAACGGATATATGAATGTTAAGAAGGGATATTACTGTCATAAACCAGTAACAGATAATAATAAAAAAAAAAAGAGGACAAAGATTACGGTGCCTGTATTTACTGAAATGCGGCTGAGAACAGTACATTTTTACGGAGAAATTCGGATCAAAATTAGGGTTTCTTTAAAAGTGCAGGAAAATGCATTCAAAATAAACTTTAAAGTGACACCATACAACCACATTAAACTTTAGATAAACTTAAAATGTTCTGTAGTTCAAACACATTTAATCTTTTTCATCTTGGTATTCTAAACCAGTTTCTTCAAGGTAGGTTATTTCCATAAGAAAAGGAAATAATGACCGTAAATTATAATGTTTACAAAAAATGTGATAACAGCCAAGATTTGGTAAAAGATATGATTTCAACTGATCAGTTCCAACAGAAACTGACTTAGAATAAATGGGTTTTCTAAATGATAGACAAGACTTCCAACGGAATTGATAAACTCCACATACATCTATTTAAAGTATTTTTATGCACATCTTTAGAGCAATTTTAAGAAAACGTTCAGGTATTAAATCTTTAAATACCACTTGTATTAGTATGTGAATTAATATTGCCAGAAAATAAATTATCGTAATGAAACTTGAAAGGTATTTTTGTTACTTATACGTTACTCAAAGCGTTTTTCCTTAATCATATCATTTTCATAAACTTATTCATTAATCATTACACAAAAAATTACAGAACCCTTTGACAGAATTCTCTCGGACATAATTACTTTAGAATAATGATCTGATACAAAGAAAGAACTGTAAGGTATTTGTAACTTCAAACTAAAATATTACAAAACACACACAAAGCAAACTTACAGGACGCTCCTCTACAGATATATATTCTTATTTCAATCAAGTGATTAATCCAGTCTATGTATGCCGGACTGGAAATGATTTAGCTAATTGCAACGCCTCGTCTCGCATCAGTGACTCTTCAACGTTCATTGGTCCTTCTCAAATTGAGAGGGATTCCATTAATTTTTAACAAGCTTATCTTGATCTTTTGTTTCCGTTCTGATTGAGGTTTCATTTCTGCTTGATCTTTTGTTTCCCGTCTGCTTGAGATTGTGTTTCCCTTCTGCTTGATCTTGTTTCATTTCTGCTTGCTCTTGTGTTTTCCTTCTGTTTGATCTTGTTTACCTTCTGCTTGATCTTGTTTCATTTTGACTTTATCTTGTGTTTCCCTTCTGCTTGATCTTGTGTTTTCATTATGCATGATATTTTGTTTGCATTCTGCTTGATCTTGTGTTTCCCTTCTGCTTGATCTTGTTTCATTTTTGCTTGATCTTGTGTTTACTTTCTGCTTCCTCTTGTGTTTCCATTCTGCTTGATCCTGTGTTTTCCTTATGCTTGATCTTGTGTTTCCCTTCTGCTTAATCTTGTTTAATTTTTGCTTGATCTTGTGTTTCCATTTTGCTTGATCTTGTTTCCCTTCTTATTCATTTGCTTCCCCTTTGACTCGAACTCCTTCAGTAACCACAAAGCTAGTTTCCGGCTATGTAATTGCGAGTTCTTTATTTGTATGACAGTCGGGATCTATCGTGTCTGTGTGACTCCGTGGTCAATTTTATCTCGTGGTGACACTCTCTTAAGGTACTTGGTGGTTATCCAATAACTGCCTAGTAGCAGCCAACTGCTTTACAAAAGTCCTCCCCCCAGTGATATTTAGATACGAAATAAATAAGCTTAATGGGGTTACTAATACTTATGCTTAGCTGCTCACATAAGGTATTGAAGACTTGATGGACCATTTCACTTCATTATTCACTTTATTAACTTTTTTCATTTCCTGATATCGTACTTTTCTCAGATGGAATATAATGGATATTCCAGTTGCAATATTCCCATCTTCAGTCACTATCTCACCAATCTTTGGATATCCATATTTTCTCAGTTTCACTTAGTCATTATCTCATTAGATAGTTGATTTCATTTCTGTCACAATACACTAAATGGCGCCAAGTGATACCCCACTAACTACTCAAACCCTCCTACCAATAACAAAACGACATTTTACAAAACTTCATGTCAATATTTACAGTCACGTCCCCTGTGTCATTCCACGATGAGTGAATTTAGACAAAACTAGACACGAAATATAAACAAGACAGAATAGAAGGAATCTTATGTGAGATGAATGGTGTAATGATATCAATCTTTGCACAGTATATTTACAAAACTGCAAAGTCAGAGAAACTATCAAATTGCTATATACACTTAAAGAGAAAGAAAGAGGATATTATTTTGCATAGATTCTATATATTGTTTCTGGATGATGTTAATAGTATTGAAGAGGCTCATACTTTCTTCTAAAATCTATCTATCTATCTATCTATCCTTCTATCTATTATATATATATATATATATATATATATATATATATATATATATATATATATATACACATATGTATCTGAATCAGTTCAAATGTGTAATTTCAATATATTTTCAGAGCAAGAAACATAAGAAACAGAAGTTATAAGAATATGAATGATTATATATAGTTTTATTACTTTTAGGCTACGTCTGTTCATATGTATCGTCATTCAAACAGGATCACAAAATAAGTATCACTGGTCATTCTAGTTATGTCTCCTATTATTCTCGTGTGACATTTTGGTATAGTTTCTAACGTGACATCTTCTGACAGATCTTGCAGCCTTCAGTATAGACCTTTCAGTGAAATAGTTCCTTGAAGTGTACAGAAGAACCTCAGCTAGTACTCACAGCGATCAGGACCAGTCTAAACCTGAAGAAGGCTCCGCAGCAGCCGATAAAGCTGGTCAGCATGACCAGACAGGCAGAGGCCATGACGACAGCTACGGCGTTGTTATAGAAAGTCAAATTTAGGTTGCCCATGTACTCGCTAGAATCCTTGTTAAAGTAAACCCACAGACCGATGGCAAATACACCTGCAGCGGCGCACTAGAAGAAAACAAAAAGAGTTGTTATTATGGGATTCCAAAGAATAAAACCTCAATGTATGGACACCTACAGCGAGGATCATCCGTCGGCTGGAGAAGAACGCCCCACAGCAGCCCAAGAAGGCTGTGATCATGGCCAAGGTTGCCCCGCCCATGAGAACGCCCGAGGCCACCCAATAGTACTCCAGATTCAGGCTTGTTACGTAGTTCATGGTGTACTCGTTGAATCTTATCCATAGGCCTACGGCGAACATCCCAGCAGCAGCAACCTGTTTAGTTGAGATAATTTTGGGAATGGAAGAAAGAGATGTGTTAATGATCTGGAAGTTATTGATATTATTCCGTTTTCTTCGCCTTTCTTAATATTTCTTTAGAAGGCAATTTATCTCTCTCTCTCTCTCTCTCTCTCTCTCTCTCTCTCTCTCTCTCTCTCTCTCTCTCTCTCTGTAAATAATATGAGGAACTATCTGTGATGTTTCCAAAGTTGAGTTTCCGTGTTAATGATATGATTATGAATATCTAACATTTTGATGTTCAAAATTTGAAGATCGATTTAAGAATGAAAAAAAAAAAACACTTTAAAAAGTAAGATAATGCAAATTTAAATGAATAACTTACACACCTGACTATTCTCTTATTAACAACATCTATCTGAGAGAACAATGTAATTTAAACCTGCTAAAAGTAAAAGGATTAGTTAAGTGTTGCTGTTCTTTAAGCTTTCTATTTGAGAATATGGGGTTGAGCCTTTTTGTGACGTGTTAAGGTAACCAGTGGAGCATGACGCTACAAAAAGGATTCTAAATTCTATGGAACAAAGCCGTTGTGTCGTGGGAACCGTTGTCTTTTCAGTCTAATTTTCGACTTTTTTTAATTGTAAATTTAGATTCTTTTCTTTGAACTTTGCTTTAAATTGGAAGAAAATGAAACATAGAATTCTCATAAAGGAAAAATAAAATTCATAAGCTGATGTCAAAAGAATTCCTCAAAAATCTTCCATGAAATGGAATTGAACTTACACAGTTACGAAGGAAACCTAGTAGTTTGATATAAAAAAACTGGTGTATGCGATCCGTCAAAATGTCAGCTAAATATCTATACATAAGCACTCACACAGATTTAACCCTTCCCATCCACTCCTCCTTTCTTAACTACAATATGGCAGTTTTGGAAATTTGTGGTAGATGTGATGTCCGAGTGTACATCTCGGGGTAACCTCCCTATCACCAGGATATGACTACAACCTCTTCCCATACCCGAAGGACGGCGAGAGAGCGAGTAGTCATACGTTTGTCAATGGTACTCTGCGTGACAGGAAAGAAATATTTATACACACACTTTTATATATATATATATATATATATATATATATATATATATATAATAAAGAAATATATATACACTCACTTATGTATACACTTATACATATATATATATATATATATATATATATATATATATATATATATATATATATATATATATATATATATATATATATATATACAGCCAAACACTTCTCTTTATCATATAAGGGAGATGCCAAAAGCTAGAAATATATTGTGTCACATCACGAAAATGACTGAAACCAAAAAAATCTTATTTTCATTTTTTTTAACGCTCGAAATAAATATTTTCTGATGCTCCTTTGTTTAAGCGCTTCACGAACCAACCTTCAATGAAGCATCGGCCAAGGAAGCGTCACGACTGGACCAAAACTGTCTCAATTAAAAAAGAAATCTTCGAAATATTTTAGCCTATTTATTTCCTTTCCGATGAAATTGGGTCACTTCACATACGCATTTACTCATCTGTGAAAAATGCTGCCATTTTCAGACAATTGCGATAACAGAGGAAAGTGAAGGAAAATTCTTGTTTTCAGTTGGGTCACGATTTGTTCGACAAGAAGAAGAAGAAGAGGAAGAAGGTGGGCCAGAATGCAAAACGTTCAAGGGCAAACATTTAGGGATTGACTATTATGAGAGAGAGAGAGAGAGAGAGAGAGAGAGAGAGAGAGAGAGAGAGAGAGAGAGAGAGAGAGAGAGGCCCACCATGCCTCATTCTCTCCAATTGATTAGACAATATCGAAACAATCTGCTGCTATTTATTTTCTTTGAACTAGTGTTCTTACCACGTTTTCTCGGTCTCAAATATACATTTCTAATGTTTTCAACTTTCGTCATTAAACATTTATGCAAATAGATAAACAAAGTAGCTAATAGCTTTTATAAATAATTCTAACATCCACACATTACTTCCATAAAGGAGACTTGGCTCAACAATAATCTTTAATTACTTTTTATACTTTTTCAGAAATGATTTTCCCTCACTTATCTTATGATTCCTGTATGAATTGACATTTATTCTTTATAAAATTTCTAATTCACATTTATTTGCTTTAAACTATGTTAATGCACAAGCGCTAACGAGGTGTTTTAGCAATCTTGGAAGTTTTGCTTTAATGCCGCTGTATTGTCTGCAAATATTAGCCTATACACGGATTGAGGATGAAGTTATGAGCTTATCTAAAAAGTGTGAAGAAAGTCCTAGAAATTTACATCTTCTGTATCACACATACATACATAAATACACACACACATATATGTATGTATATATATATATATATATATATATATATATATATATATATATATATATATATATATATATACAAATGTGTATATACATGAAATCCATTTACATGTAAATCTATACTCACATACAAACACACACATAGACTGCATATATATATATATATATATATATATATATATAAATGTGTATATACATAAAATCCATTTACAAGTAAATCTATACTCACATACAAACACACACATAGACTGCATATATATATATATATATATATATATATATATATATATATATATATATATATATGTAAATATGTGTATATACATAAAATCTCTTTACATGTAAATCTATACACACATACACTGTATATATATATATATATATATATATATATATATATATATATATATATATATATATATATATATGTATATATATATATATATATATGTATGTATATATATATATAAATATATATATATATATATATATATATATATATAAATATATATATATATATATATGCTCATATCTATGTATGTATATATATACGAGTATATTTATAAAAGTGTGTATGTATATGTATATGTGCGCCTGCACATTATTCATTCTCCTTCGTACGTAAAAGTGCTGAACATTCCTCCAAATGTCCGTTACTCAAAGATAACAAACTCGACACGATACTGTTTTATCGCCGATATCTTTTCTGTTATCAGGCCGAGCTTTCGTTTACATCCTGGTTTGCGGAGTAATGACACTGACGTTGCCATACGAAGTTCAGAACATTCTCTTTGCATGACGAAGATCCCAGGAATTGTTACGTTAGTCATTTTTTTTTTGGCGTGGGGGAATCAGAGGAAGATTAGAGGAAATATTTTGAAATTAAGTCAGGATATTGCACTATTGTGTAATTTTATTTACTGGATGATATATATGTATACATATAAACACATTACACACACACACACACACATATATATATATATATATATATATATATATATATATATATATATATATATATTATATATGTATATATATAACACATACTCGTATATATATATATATATATATATATATATATATATATATATATATATATATATATATATATATATATACTGTACATATATATATATATATATATATACATATATATATATATATACACTGCATATATATATATATATATATATATATATATATATATATATATATATATATATATATATATGCACATAGTTATATGAACTTACTCATGTAAGAAAAAGACTAACTAATATCAACTCATAATATACTTTACACATCTTTCATTCCATAAAACTAATGAACCAATGAGTCACTTAGAATTGAAAGAGAGAGAGAGAGAGAGAGAGAGAGAGAGAGAGAGAGAGAGAGAGAGAGAGAGAGAGAGAGAGATTTTATCAGAAAGGGAAAGGCATATAGATATTTACGAGTAATTAAGATATTTGAAAAGTATACAAAATAATGCAGCGCTGATTAAATAAAAAATAGGGCTAATAAAGAGGACATTAAATATTCTAATAAATCGTAATATATTTAAAAAAAGATAAATA
>NC_090754.1:38087292-38117292 GCF_036898095.1 Palaemon carinicauda | reverse complement strand
ACTGATGATGACATTTAAAACGTCGAAACGTTTGCAATTAATATCTATGTTTCTGTTTGTTAACCTTGCAGAAGTTGATATCGTACAGTACAGTTCGAGTTCTAAAAGCTGCCGACTTCAAAATAGTTAAAATTTCCACGCTTACTTTTATCAAACGATATTGGAAAATTTAAGTATTTTACGTTTTTTCATTAAGGAAATTCTTCCTCCTCATCCCTTTTGAAATGATGTATCTAAATTAATATGTTCTCCATATATCTATGAACCAAGAAAAAACTGCAAAAGTGGTTTTGTGTTTCATTCGTAACCTAAATACTAATCGTAAAAAAATCCAAAGTAATTTTTGGAAAAATAAAGTTTTTGCACTTTAACCTTTTGAGCGTCAACATCTCATTAAAGGATTTAGCATTCAAGCCTCAGGACTATTTTTTTAACAATTGATATAACTCATCTTCCTCCAAAAATATACAAGATAGCGCTTTATGAAATTAATTATCATATAGTTGAATAAATATACTTTTCATTGATATATAATGTTGCTTATTTTGCATAATTTTCATATACTTAATTGGTAAAAGAAATAGAGCTGGTAATTACTGGATATCAATTACGACAAATGAAGATGAAGAGAGTTGAAATAGTGGACGTTTATTACATCAAATGACACTCAAAAGAGTTAAATCCTCATAGACTTGTTGGTTGTAAATTATTTTCCATATTGGGGGAAAAATGTTGCTAGACGGGTTACCAATCAACTTGTTCATTACGACTTCTTGCCAGAGTAATAAAACTGATAATGGCAAGTGTGTTGATACAAATACAGGATAGATACTGGCTGGAATCTACTCGGAATGTTTTAGTATAATATGGAAACACTACCACCATGAAAATAGAAGGCGTTTACTTGAAAACTGGTTGGCAAATTAATTAAAGAAATAACAATAAACTAACGACAGTAACAACAACAGCATATAGACGAACTGCATCATATGATTGTCCAATAAAAGTTTAGAATGTGTTCGAGAAAGAAAATATAGGTAATGGTTTACTCTGCCATGAGAGAGAGAGAGAGAGAGAGAGAGAGAGAGAGAGAGAGAGAGAGAGAGAGAGAGAGAGAGAAAGAGGACTCAATATTAGAGAAAAAGAGAGAGGGAGAGTGAAGAAGATTGCAACCTTCACAACCAAGTAAAACTCATGACGTCACTCACCTCATGGACGGGAGCCGGTGCATAGCCGTAGCTTGGAGCTCTGTCGGGTGAAGCCGCAACTGAGGCGACCAGGGCAAATACGAAAGCAATCTGGAAAGAAGAAGAATTAGAAATCTATAATAAACATCATCAAATACTACCGATAAACATTTGATAACGAATGACAAACAACGGATTAGCAATGGAAAATTATTGCCAATATAATATGGTAAACTTATTATCTATTAGCTATTTGTTTACTGGAGAAAAAGGTAGTTTAGAAAGTAGCCATAAGAAAAAGCCTTTAAACTTTATGAGAAGTTAAGATGCGACCGCTAGAGAGTCATTTGGCCCTTTGATAGGATTCCCTTCTGTTTACGGCTCATTTGCCTTTGCCTACACATGCACCAAATAGTCTGGCCTAAAAATTCAACATTCTCCTCTTCCCTCATATAACATATGCAAGAAAACAGTAAAATAATAAGAGATTCTTCTGCACTCAAAAGGTTAACTACTATATTATAATTGTAAAGTGGCTACTTTCCACTTGCTAAGGGTAGAAGAGACTCTTTAGTTATTGTAAACAGCTTTTCTAGGAGAAGGACACTCCAAAATCAATCCATTGTTCTCTAGACTTGAGTAGTGTCATAACTTCTGTACGTTGGTCTTCCACTGTCTTATTTCCTTTTCTCATTTGGCTATTTTCCCTGTTAGAGACCTATTGCTTAGAACATCTTGCTTTTCCAACCAGAATTGTAGTTTAGCTAGTAATAATAACAATAATAATAATAATGATAATAATAATAATAATAATAATAAGCAGATTGTTAACTACAGGATATACGACTTTCTGAATAGGATACAAGATCAATCATCAGCCTTTTATGAGAAGCATAGTTAAAAATTGAATTCAGAAATACTGACAAAATAGCAACACAGATTTGAATTATTAAGATAAATCTTAACAAAAAGTACGGGATTAAAACGATTAAAAATATAATATATAAACTGTCCCAAAAGAACTAGATGTTGCATAAGAACGAAAGGAAGAATAACTTAGTTATTTAGAAAGGCATGAAAATAAACATCAATGTTCATGAAAAATAAACTCACTTGTAGATGAATTTCATCCTTCGCGATATATTTGATAAGAAAAAGGACAAAGTGGAGGATGGTTAAACCTATTATTATTATTATTATTATTATTATTATTATTATTATTATTATTATTATTATTATTATTATTATTATTACTTGCTAAGCTACAACCCTAGCTGGAAAAGTAGGATGCTATAAGCCCAGGGGCCCCACCAGGGAAATTAGCCCAGTGAGGAAAGGAAACAAGGAAAAATAAGATATTTAAAGATCAGTAACAACATTAAAATAAAGATTTCCTACATAAACTATAAAAAACTTTAACAAAACAAGAGGAAGAGAAATTAGATAGAATAGTGTGCTAGAGTGTACCCTCAAGCAAGAGAACTCTATCCTAAGACAGTGGAAGACCATGGTACAGAGGCTATGGCACTACCCAAGACTAGAGAACAGTGGTTTAATTTTGAAGTGTCTTCTCCTAGAAGAGCTGCTTACCATAGCTAAAGAGTCTCTTCTGCCATTACTAAGAGAAAAGTACCGACTGAATAATTACAGTATTGTGATGAGTTATTCAACAAATTTCCAAATCAAGGGAAAAATTATTATAATGAACATTTCACTGACGTAAAATCATGTCAACTACAATTTAAGATATTTTTTGCCACAAATGAAAGATGAAAATAAGGTTTATTGTGTAATAATGAACAGAATATTTAAAGAGAGAGAGAGAGAGAGAGAGAGAGAGAGAGAGAGAGAGAGAGAGAGAGAGAGAGAGAGAGAGAGAGAGAGAGAGAGAACCAAAAGGTAATATATGAATGAATCAATGGGAAGCTCCTCTTACCGGAAGGGCCATGTTTCTCGTTCGGGCTTTTGGGGCGTAATGATGACAACTTCTTTGCTCGCGTTTTTATACCAGATCCTCTGCGGGGTGTGGCCCTCGGTGATGAGCCTTGGGGGACCTCCCCCTCATGAGGCCCCTGGGACCTCTCATTAGGCGGCCGGCCTCCCAGAGGAGAGCTGGAAGGGCGGGCGGGAGTCGTGAACGTGAATTAGGAGAGGAAGAGGTTAAAGAATAAGAATAGGAACTGATTGGTGACGTCATTATTCTATACCTGATTTAGATTGTTGTTAACGATGACCTGATTCTATTATGTTTATGATTCAAACTTAAATTTCTAAATGACCAATGAAGCAAAGAAGGAACAGTTTTATAGATTTTTACTTTTGATATATATATATATATATATATATATATATATATATATATATATATATATATGTATATATATATTGTATATATACACATATACTGCATATATATATATATATATATATATATATATATATATATATATATATATATGTATATAAGAACGAGGACGTCATTTGAATGTTATATCTTTTATCTTATGGATTTTTTTTCAAAAAGATATCCTCATTGTTAATTTTCTCAAATGAAAAAAAATAACTTGTGTATAGTGAAGACACCATTCCTATGTTTTTTTTTATTGTATGAAGTAACAATCGTACTTTTCCTCAAGCAATAATTTATTCTTCTTTCATTATGAAAACATTATATTCCTTTCAGAGGAAATGGAAAATGAAGAAGGAAAGAAGATGGAAATGAAAGTGGAAGATTAGTATGTGAAGAAGGAAACATTTTTATAACAAGATGCAAAATAATATATAAATAAACTTTAAATTTTTTTTAAGAAAAACAGGCCATAGGAAGAATGATCAGGAAAAGGAAAGATTAAAGAAGATGCGAAAATGAATTATGTCCTGCTTGATAGGGCAATGTCACTGTCCCATACCTCTGCCATTCATGAGCGGCCTTTAAACCTTTAAATGAAAAAACGGAAAAATGTAAATAGCAGAATTACAAAGGAATTGAACTATTGATTAAAAAGAGATGATGGTAAATATTTAGAAATGGAATAAAGATAATAAAATGAAACATTTGAAGTATTAGTCTACTATGGCTATAAATTAAGTCTAAAGAAAGAGAGAAAGAGTTGAAGATTTTAACTAGAAAAAAATAGCTGAAAAGTAAATACAACTGAAGAAGTTGGTGAAGGAACTAAAGAATGAGGAAAATTAGTTAAAATTTCAACTGAATTTGTTATGGAAAGAAGGAATAAAAAAGAAAACCAAGAAAGTTAAACAGAGTAGAAAAGAAAACATGTTCTTAAGCATAACCATAAACACACACATACTTATATATATATATATATATATGCATACATACAGTATATATACATTTAAGTATGTATATATACATATATATATATATATATATATATATATATACATATATGCATATACAGGTATATGAATATATATGTACTTATATTTCTATATATATTTACAGTACATAAACAACAACAACAACACACACACACAGATATATATATATATATATATATATATATATATATATATATATATATATATATATATATATATATAGATAGAATAATAGATAAACAATATATATACGTATATATATATTTATATTATATGTATAATGTATATAGCATATGTATATAAAATGTATATATATACACACACACAAACACACACACACACACACACATATATATATATATATATATATATATATATATATATATATATATCTATATATATATATATATATGTATATATATATGAATACATATATATTATTATTTAGTAAAGTGGTAACCGACATAGTAGATGATCTATGAGCACAATGTTTGTAATGGCAGAATTGATGAAGCAGAAACTGTATTTAGATCATATGAACCTTGAAGCAGCTTATGATAAGTCTGAAAGAGATACGATATAGATCGAGTTAATGATTTGTAGTGTGGAAAATCATTCCTTTTTCAAATGTGGTAAGATTTTGTTTTGATTTAATTGGATTACGTGATAAAAGTGAGTCTGAGATTAATGTGTTGCGATCCCTTAACTGTGTGGACATCAAGGAGACCAGTGAAAGAGTTTGAAAGTGTTTGAAAGAGAAAAAAAAGTTGAAAATGAATTTAGATGATAAAATGGAAGTTAAGAGCATATAAGAAAGTCTATCACATAATAAGATGGGTATAAAGAGGAGGAAAATCAAAGAATATATGAAATGAAGCAGGCAACAGTTGCAATGCAAAAGATGTGGGAAGTAAAAGGTTATTTTCAAGGAATCAAAAGTCGAAATGCATGAAAGGATGGTTGAGTCAACTGTCCTTTATGGAAGTAATGTGTGGATGCTGAACTTTCCTGAAAGAAAAATAAAGATAGATTCAGGCACTCAGGATGATATAAAAATTTACTGCACAAGAGTCTCATCTTTGATCAAACAGCTTCTTGGAGAACTGCAATTTTCATTTAAATAAATCTTCCCGTTAATGAGAAACTGGGTAATTTAATAAATTGTTTTCTTTTCAGTTTCCTCTCTTCGTCTTGTGGACGGTTCTTTAATAACGGAATTTATACTATTTGGGATCATCTTAGTTTTGACTTCGGCTTCTTTTTTTCGATGGTAGTCATCTTTATAATTGAGTGTTTTTCGTAATTTTGGAAATTACCATATATACAGGATGTCCATAAGGTCTATTTACAATTCCATAAATATATTACAAAAACCATGGGCGAGATATCTCAATAAGACTTGTTCTCTTCCCTCGACAGTTATCAAAGATTTTAACCACTGCAGTGATGTATTTCAGGTACCTTGTTGAGGACTGCACGTTCATGGGTACCGAAATCAAACATTTCCAGACCGATGGGTTGGAAGGGATGTCCCAATTCCTTGCTCACCTCATTCGCCAGACAGAATTCTCCTGGACTTCTTTCTATGGGTTATGTTAAAGCGATCAGTCATAGAGGCAGACACTTTGCTATCAGTACAGACACCTCAGGATTGTGTTTGTAATTGACTGATAGGTTTGCTTAAAGCAAATGGGTATTACATACACAAACAAAGCCCCTCTAATACCTTCTAAAAACATACCAGACACCTCACACGTCTCGAACTGTTGACCTAACCACGCCAGGACTCCTTGCTGCTGGGCGGAAGGACGTTGGTGACTGGTACTCCATATGAACATAGACTACCGGGGTGTAAGTGATGTCAGGCAGGGCAGGCGATTGGGACTATGGTCTACCCCAAAGCCAAAGCAAAGTCCTTCTAGAGAAGGCAATTGTGCTTACCCCATACGAATGGGGGAAAAGCACGTCAATAGAAGTTAAAGAAATTGTGTAAGGAACATAGATAGGAGATATCACTGATCTCAAGCGAAAGATTACTTTACTTACTTACTTTACTTTGATGGCTGCTTTTCCGGTCCCATACAGCAGGGGAACCCCACTCTCAACAGGACCTCCACTGTCGTTTTACCTTGTTCGTTCACAGTATTTATCTTTTCAAGTCACATATTGTTCATTTACTGTTGAATCGTCACTGTCAAAAGACTCATGACATAAGAAAGTCTTCAGTTTCCTCTTGAAAGCTTTAATGTCTTCAATCATTCGAATGTTTCGTGGGAGCTTATTATATAGTCTCGGGGCCACATATTTAAAGGCTCTGAGGGTATTAATACCATTGATAAGGATAAACTGTTAAAAATTTGTATTAGAAAAATAAAAACTGTAAATTCCTCTTAACATTTATTCCAGGATTCTTACCGTTCCAGAAACGGATATATCAACGTAAAGGAGTGATATTACGGTCACCAACCCGTAAAATATAATAATAAAGTAGGGTAAAATTACGGTCGCCGGTATTTTACTGAAATACGGCTGAGAACAGTAAATGTTTACGGAGAATTTCCGATTAAAATTACATGTTTTTTTTAACAGTATATGGTACACCAGCCATGGCAAGAAATCAAGTACCGTCTTAATATGCTTAGTGTAATTAATGGTGCACTTATAGAGGTGTATTGAATGAGGGAAATTGCTTAATTATCTACTCATTTTATAATAATTTCCATGTATTTGTCCGTTCACTTTTTTTTTGTAATATGCTTTTGAAATTATAAAGAAACTTTTTGAACATGTGTATAAAAATTAACTTTTCATATTAAAAGATTAACTTTATTCAAATTATTGAGAACTGTTTTTTTGTCTTTTTATTTTTTTGCTCCGAAAGTTATTGATATCAATCCTTTTTTGTAGATAATTATAAATCTGAATCAAAATTGATTCTCTGGCGATGCTGACCTCCCATATATATGGTCCCATTATTTTCTAGTTCTTCATATTTATGGCGGCAGGAATATACTATACGTCGGAAAATACTGTATAGTGATAATTCTATATATACACAAATACAGGAAACAAATATCTCTTCCAACTGTTTTTTTTTTAATTAATTTTTTTTTTGTTCAGGAATGTTTGTGAAAACCACCAGTTTAAGAATTTTCTTACCCCCATATAGCATCCTGCTTTTCCAACTAGGGTTGTAGCTTAACAAACAATAACAATGATAATGATAATGATAATGGTAATGATAATGATAATATGGTGGATCGCAGCGGGGAACCAATGTGTTCAGGTAATGAAACGTCACAAACGAGTGATTTGCAGTAATAGCAATGCTCAGAAAACCTTAAAAACACAAAAGACAATTAGTTGGAAAAATAAAGGGTCCAAGTAAATGGCGTAAAATTAAAGTACCACAATTACCTATGATTCATATCTTATTCCATCTTGATTCATATCACGTCGTTCAAATGGTCTTTGCCGTATCGTGGCCCGCTTCGCTCGTTAACAAACATTCCTATAACTCTTTTTCACTCAAGGGGTTAACCACTGCACTATAATTGTTCAGTGGCTACTTTCCTCTTGGTAAGGGTAGAAGAGACTCTTTATCTATGGTAAGCAGCTCTTCTAGGAGAAGGACACTCCAAAATCAAACCACTGTTCTCTAGTCTAGAGTAGTGCCATAGCCTTAGTACCATTGTCTTCCACTGTCTTGGATTAATGTTCTCTTGCTTGAGGGCATATTCGGGTACACTATTATATCTTATTTCTCTTTCACTTGTTTAGTTAAAGTTTTTATAGTTTATGTAAGATATATTTGTTTAGGTGTTGTTGCTGTTTGTGAAATATTTTTTCTTTTTGTTTCTTTTCCTCACTGGGGTATTTTCCCTGTTGGGGCCCCTGGGCTTATAGCATCCTGCTTTTCCAACTAAGGTTGTAGCTTAGCAAGTTATGATATTAATAATAATAATAATAATAATGATAATAATGATAATAATAATGATAATAATAATAATTTTCAATTACCATCCAGTCTATAAACGAGCTTCTAATCCTCTTATAAAAATATCCGACGACCAACGTTCTTATGACGTCAGTTTAACGATTGCAATTTATTAAATTTTGATAAAATATTACATATTCGTCGATTTACTCAATTTCATGAGATGTATTCTTGAAAGTGTTTCCGAACATTTTTTGTGTTGTTGAAAACATTTTTTCTTAGATTTGCGATGTTAGACGATATTTGGGAGTGGAATTCAATTAGCATTACAGTACATTTAAAGAGACAGTGACATTGCCCTATCAAACAGGACAGTGCCCTGGAGACTGATCATTCATACATATTGTCAGCGCCCATGACGCCTCTCCATCCAAGCTAGGGCCAAGGAGGGCCAGGCAATGGCTGTTGATGACTCAAACACCCCATCCTTAGCTCACAAGGAGGGTGGGGTTGCAGTGACGAAAGGATCTAACGAATTTGAGCGGGACTGGAACCCAAGTCTGGCGATCACCAGTCAGGGACGTTACCACATAGGCCACCACAACAACTAGAGGCAATCAGAACTATATCATTTGTTGCAGTTCGTTATCATAATATTCTGATGTAGGATCAGATTATATTGGAGAGAACGAATTGAAAAGGAAACCGACAAAAGAAAACTAAAAAAGGTGAGTTAATGAGGAAACAAAAACACTATAGTCGCCTTCCTCACTGGGCTATTTTCCCCTGCTGGAGCCCTTGAGCTGATAGTATCCTGTTTTTCCAATTAGGGTTATAGCTTAGCTTGTAATATTGATAATTATATTTAACCTTCCTTTAACACTCCTTGTTAAAACCCTTTCAGGGATTTTGGACGATTGATAAACATTTCAGGACATAACTTGGTAGGTGTAAAAGTGAGGTGGATTGTAAGAAATAAGAAAACATTTTTAGTCGAGATAATCGTGTTAAATTAATTTACAAAAATAGATTCGTTATTCCATAGACACCTTCGATGCTTATTTGCCGTAACCTGATGTGGGTGGCCTGTAAGATGGAGTAGGCCTGTAGGATGGACGAGGCTTGTAGGATGGGGCTGGTGTGTAAACGGGACTGGGCTTATAAGCTGGGGCTGGTGTGTACACTGGACTGGGCTTGTAGGCTGGAGCTGGGCTGTAAGAGGGCTGGTGCGCAGGGTACTGAGCCTCCCCTTCGTAGGTGACCTCAGCTACATAGCCAGAGTCTCCGTTGACGTAATAAGTGACCTTCTGCAGACGACCGTCAGGAAGCTGGACGTAGTAGGATCCCTGGGTGTCGTATCCATTGCGATTTTCCTGGTGGCCAAAGTCGTTGCCTGAGTACTGGTCCCTCACGGCGTAGTTGAAGTCGTACTGAGCGGGACCCTAAGTTTTCATGAAAGATGAGAAATTTGTGATAAAAGAGGAGAAATTAATGAAGAGGGGAAATTTGTGATAAAAGAGGATACATTAACGAAGAGGGGCAATTGATGATAAAAGAGGAGACATTAACGAAGAGGGGCAATTGATGATAAAGGAGGGAAGAGAGGAATAGTATTTCAGGATTAATACCATGATGTACACTATTAAAAAAATGTAATTTTAATTGGAATTTCTCCGTAAAAATATATTGCTCACAGCCGTATTCCAGTAAAATACAGGCGACCGTAATATCTACCGTACTTTGTTATTATCTTTTACGGGTTCGTGACCTTAGTATCACTTCTTTACGTCAATATATTCGCTTTTAAAACGGTATATGTCAGGCAACATTTATTCCAGGATTTTTACCGTTTTTTTACGACAATTTTTAAGAAAGATTTTACGTTTACATTTACTGAAAAAGTTAGGTAACCAATGTATGTATTTGAAGGCAAATGGATATGGATCTGGCTTGATCGTACCTTAGAGAGAAATAGTCCTACAGAATACTAACTATTATAAAAAAGAATTTAGTTAAGAGATATCTACTTCTTATGTGAATACGCAACTTTTGGATTTATGAGGCACGTAATTTTCGTGCATGAAATTTCATTCATCCCAAACAAAGTTTAGATTTCTTTCATCCTTGCTGAAGTTTTATCGAATAGTTTGAATTCTGAAAGCTACCAACTGCAAAATTGCACTGAATAAAATAAAAATAGAATTTCACTGGTCATTTTCTTCTGATAGTTGAGCTTTCCTAATTTTTATCAAACGATAATAAAAAATTTAAGTAATCGGGTTTTCTTTAGGAAAAGCCACACTCCTCAGACATTTCAAAATGAGGTATTTGTTATGGAATGCTCTACACATATCTTTAAAAAACAAAGGAAAACAATTAATGTGGTTTGGACCTGCTTAATCCAAATAAAACGGAAATCGTAATACCACTAATAACGGAATGTTTAATGATTGAAACAGTGACGGGTTCGGTCAGGAATCTGCTCGGGATGTTTATGCACAATATGGGAATACTACCGCCATGAAAATAAAAGACCTTCACTTGGAAATTGGTTTGGAAATTAATCGAAAAATAACAATGAACCGACTACTGTAATAACAACAGCACATAACTGAATTGTATCGTATGCTTAGAATGTGCTGGAGAAGAAAAATATGGGTGAGAGAGAGAGAGAGAGAGAGAGAGAGAGAGAGAGAGAGAGAGAGAGAGAGAGAGAGAGAGAGAGAGAGAGAGAGAATATTGTGTACTCACTATTAGAGAAAAAGAGAGAGGGAGAGTGAAGAAGATTGCAACCTTCACAACCGAGTAAAACTCATGACGTCACTCACCTCATGGGCGGGAGCCGGTGTATAGCCGTAGCTTGGAGCTCTGTCGGGTGAAGCCGCAACTGAGGCGACCAGGGCAAATACGAAAGCAATCTGGAAAGAAGAAGAAGAAGAAGAATTAGAAGTGACTTATAAACATCATCAAATAATACCGATAAACATGTGATAATGAATGACAAACAATGGATTAGCAATGGAAAATTATTGCCAATATAATATGGTAAACTTATTGTGTACTAACTATTTGTTTACTGAAGAAACTGATAGTTGAGAAAGTAATCATAAGAAAAAGTCTTTAAACTTTATGAGAAGTTGAGATACTACTGATAGAGAATTATTTGGCCCTTTGATTGGATCTCTCTCTGGTTACGGCTCATTTGCCTTTCGCTACACATACTCCGAATAGTCTGGCCTATTATTTCCACAGTATCCTCTGTCCTCATATAGGTGAAAACAGTAAAATAACAAAAATATTCTTCTTCACTCATTGTAATTGTTAAGTGGCCACTTTCCACTTGCTAAGGATAGAAGGTAAGGTAAGCAGCTCTCCTAGGCGAAGGACACTCCAGCATCCATTGTTCTCTAAACTTGGAAGTGTCATAACCTCTTTACGTTGGTCTTCCACTTGGGGTAAAGTTCTTTTGCTTAAGGGTACACTCTTAGACACTAGTCTATCTGTTTACTTATTTCTTTTCCTCACTGTGTTATTTTCCCTAGTGCTTATAGGATCCTGTTTTTCTAAATAGGGTTGTAGCTTAGCTAGGAATAATAATAATAATAATAATAATAATAATAATAATAATAATAATAATAATAATAAAGATTAGGTTGTTTTTAAACGGAGGTTAACTATGAAATACGTAGCTTTTTGAATAGGATGCAAAATCAATCATCAGCCTTTTATAAGAGGTACAGTTAGAAATAATGAGAAACTTTGTTATTTAGATAACTATGAAAAAACGTCAATTTTAATGAAGATGAATTGCATTATTCGAAGTGTTTATTAATATTTTTTTCATCATAAGAAAAAGAAACAAAAAAGAATCTGATTGAGGTGGATGGTCTAACCTTTTACAATTTTATAAATGGCTAATTTAATTATATTTAAAAAAGATATTATTTCGAGTTATTTAATAAACTTGCGTAATAAGTTAAAATATTTATAATAAGTATTCCACTGACATGTAAAATAAATTCTAGTTTTAATTCAATATTGTCAACAGAATTTTTTCACGAATGGAAATAGTAAAATTTTGAGAGAGAGAGAGAGAGAGAGAGAGAGAGAGAGAGAGAGAGAGATGTATATTTCGGATGATCTTAGTTATGAAAAATAAAGAGAGAGAGAGAGAGAGAGAGAGAGAGAGAGAGAGAGATATTATATTTTGGATGATCTTAATTATCAAGAGAGAGAGAGAGAGAGAGAGAGAGAGAGAGAGAGAACCCAAAATGCACTATATGAATCAATCAATGGGAAGCTCCTCTTACCGGAAGGGCCATGTTTCTCGTTCGGGTTTGTGTGGCGTAATGATGACAACTTCTTCTTTGCTCGCGTTTTTATACCAGATCCGCTGCGGGGTGTGGCCCTCGGTGATGAGCCTTGGGGGACCTCCCCCTCAGGAGGCCCCTGGGATCTCTCATTAGGCGGCCGGCCTCCCGGAGGTGAACTGGAAGGGCGGGCGGGAGTCGTGAACGTGAATTAGGAGAGAAAGAGGTTAAAGAATAGGAATAGGAACTGATTGGTGACGTCATTATTCTATACCTGATTTAGATTGCTGTTTATGATGACCTGATTCTATTATGTTTATGATTCAAACTTAAATTTCTAAATGACCGATGAAGGAACAGTTTTAGAGATTTTTACTTTTAATATATATATATATATATATATATATATATATATATTTATCATTCTGATTATACTCACTGACCATACAGTAGTTGTTTTGGCTAATTTTTTCATGGCCGGATGCCTTTCCTGCCGCCAACCCTCCCCATTGTTATATTTTTTATCTTATGGATTTTTTTTTCCAAAAGATATCCTCATTGTTATTTTTCTCAAATAAAAAGATTTAACTTGTGTATAATGAAGACACCATTCTTCTTATGTTTTTCATGGTATGAAATAACAATCATGCTTTTCCTTAAGCAATAATTTATTCTTCTTTCATTATGAAAACATTATATTCCTTTCAGAAGAAATGGAAAATGAAGAAGGAAAGAAGGAAATGAAAGTGGAATTTTAGCATGTGAAGAAGGAAACTTTTTTTATAGCAAGAAGCAAAATAGTAAATGAATAAACTTAATTTTTTTTTAAGAAAAATAGGCCATAGGAAGCATTATCAGAAAAAGGAAAGATTAAAGAAGATGCGAAAATTAATTATGTCCTGCTTGATAGGGCAATGTCACTGTCCCTTGCCTCTGCCATTCATGAGCGGCCTTTAAACCTTTAAATGAAAAACGGAAAAATGTAAATAGCAGAATTACAAAGGAATTGAATTATTGATTAAAAAGAGATGATAATAAATATTTAGAAATGGAATAAAGATAATAAAATGAAACATTTGAAGTATTAGTCTACTATGGCTATAAATTAAGTCTAAAGAAAGAAAGAAAGAGTTGAAGATTTTAACTAGAAAAAAAATAGCCGAAAAGTAAATACAACTGAAGAAGTTGGTGAAGGAACTAAAGAATGAGGAAAATTAGTTAAAATTTCCACTGAATTTATGGAAAGAAGGAATAAAAGAGAAAACCAAGAAAGTTAAACAGAGTAGAAAGGAAAATATATTCTTAAGCATAACCATAAACACACACACACACACACACACACATATATATATATATATATATATATATATATATATATATATACATACATACATATACATACATTTAAGTATATATACATATATATATATATATATATATATATATATATATATATATATACGTAAATATATATGCATATACATGCATATGAATATATATGTACTTATATTTCTATAGATATATACATAAACACACACACATATATATATGTATATATATGTATATATATATTTATATATATATCTATATTACATGTATAATGCATATATCATATATATATGAAATGTTTTATATATATATATATATATATATATATATATATATATATATTGACACACACACATACACACATATATATATATATATTTATATATATATATATATATATATATATATATATATATATATATATATATATATATATACATATATTGATGCACGCACAAACACACACACACACATATATATATATATATATATTATATATATACAGTATATATATATATATATATATATATATATATATATATATATATATATACAAGTGATTATTGTTTAGTTCATTAGTAACCGACAAAGTAGATGATCTATGAGCACAATGTTTGTAATGGCAGACTAGATGAAGCAGAAACTGTAATTAGATCATATGACCCTTGAAGCAGATTATGCTAAGTCTGAAAGAGATACGATAAAGATCAAGTTAATGTTTTATAATGTGGAAAATTATTCTTTCTTTAAATGTGGTAAGATTTTCTTTTGATGTAATTGGATTACCTGATAAAAGTGAGTCTGAGATAAATGTGTAACGATCCCTTAACTATCTGGACATTTTTACTTAAGGAGAGAACAGTGAAAGTGTTTGGAAGAGGAAAAAAAATTGAAAGTGAATAAAGATGATAAAATAGAAGCTAAGAACATGTAAGAAAGCCTATCACATAATATAATTATGATAAAGAAGATGAAAATCAAAGAATATATGAAACGAGGAAGGCAGCAGTTGGTATGCTAAAGATGTTGGAAGTAAAAGGTGTGTTCAAGGAATCTAAAGTTGAAATGCGTGAAAGGATGGTTGAGCGAACTGTCCTTTACGGAAGTAATGTGTGGACGCTAAACTTTCCTGAAAGAAAAATAAAGATAGATTGAGGCACTGATGACGAGTCTCATTATGAGCATATGATGAAGATATGAAAATTTACCGCACAAGAGTCTCATCTTTGACTAAACAGTTTCTTGAAGAAATGTAATTTTCATTAATATATTTCGTTCCGTTCTGGATGGTCTGGTCTGTTTAAGACTTTTGTTTTTCTTTCTGATTCCTTTCTTCGTCTTGTAGACGATTCTTTAATAACGGAATTTATGTTGTTTGGGATCATCTTAGTTTTGGCTTCGGCTTCTTTTTTCTACTATAGTCCTCTTTACAAATGAGTATCTTTCGTAATTTTTGAAATTACTATATATACAGGATGTCCATAAAGAGTTTTTACATTTTAATGAGGAGGAGATGATGATGATAATGATTACAAAAACTTTGGAGTAGATAGCTTAAGATTTGTTCTCATCCCTCAACAGCTATCAAAGTTTTTAACCAACGCAGTGATGTATTTCAGGTACCTTGTTGAAGACTGCACGTTCGTGGGTTCTGGAATCAAACATTTCCAGACCGATGGATTGGAAGGGATGACCCAATTCCTTGCTCACCTTAATCACCACATAGCATTCCCTTGGACCTCTTGCTATAGGTTATGTTAAAGCGACCAGTCAGAGAGGCTGACACTTTGCTATCCGTGTAGACACCTCAGGATTATGTATGTAATCGACGAATTGGTTTGCATAAAGCAAATGGGTGTTACAGACTAATACATACACAAACAAAGCCCCTCTAATACCTTCTAAAAACATAAGACACCTCACACGTCTCGAACTGTCGACCTAACCGCTCCAGGACTCCTCGCTGCTGTGAGGAAGGACGCTGGTGACTGGTACATCACATGAACATAGACTACCAGGGTGTAAGTGATGTCAGGCAGGGCAGGCGATTGGGACTATGGTCTACCCCAAAGCCAAAGCAAAGTCCTTCAAGAGAAGGCAATTGTGCTTACCCCATACGAATGGGGGAAAAGCACGTCAATAGAAGTTAAAGATATCGTGTAAGGAACATAGATAGGAGATATCACTGATCTCAAGCGAAAGATTACTTTACTCACTTTACTTTGATGGCTGCTTTTCCGGTCCCATACAGCAGGGGAACCCCACTCTCCACAGGACCTCCACTGTCGTTTTACCTTGTTCGTTCACAGTATTTATCTTTTCAAGTCACATATTGTTCATTTACTGTTGAATCGTCACTGTCAAAAGACTCATGAAATAAGAAAGTCTTCAGTTTCCGCTTGAAAGCCTTAATGTCTTCAATCATTCGAATGTTTTGTGGGAGCTTATTATATAGTCTCGGGGCCGCATGTTTAAAGGCTCTGAGGGTATTAATACCATTGATAAGGATAAACTGTTAAAAATTTGTATTAGAAAAATAAAAACTGTAAATTCCTGGTAACATTTATTCCAGGATTCTTACTGTTCCAGAAACGTAAAGGAGTGATATTACGGTCACCAACCCGTAAAATATAATAATGAAGTAGGGTAAAATTACGGTCGCCGGTATTTTACTGAAATACGGCTGAGAACAGTACATTTTTACGGAGAATTTCTGATTAAAATTACGTGTTTTTTTTTAACAGTATATGGTACACCAGCCATGGCAAGAAATCAAGTACAGTCTTAATATGCTTAGTGTAATAAATGGTGCACATAAAGAAGTGTATTGAATGAGGAAAATTGCTTAATTATCTAATCATTTTATAACAATTTCCAAGTATTTGTCCGTTCACTTATTTTTGTAATATGTTTTTGAAATTATAAAGAAACTTTTTGAACATGTGTATAAAAATTAACTTTTCATAATAAAAGACTAACTTTATTCATATTATTGCGAACTATTTTTTTTTTTTTTTTTTTTAGCACCGAAACTAATTGATATTAATCCTTTTATGCAGGTAGTTGCAAATCTGAATCAAAATTGATTCTCTGGCGATGCTGAGCTCCTATATATGTTCCCATTATTTTCTAGTTCTTCATATTTACGGGGGTAGGAATATACTATACGTCGGAAAATACTGTTTAGTGATAATTCTATTTCTACCTAAATACAAGAAAAAAATACCTCTTCCAACTGCTTTTTTTTCATTTTTTTTTCTGGTCAGGAATGTTTGTGAAAACCACCAGTTCAAGAATTTTCTTACCCCCATATAGCATCCTGCTTTTCCAACTGGGGTTGTAGCTTCATAATAATAATAATAATAATAATAATAATAATAATAATAATAATAATAATAATAATAATAATAATAATAATAATGAGGATGATAATAATAATAATATAAAAGCAATATGGTGGATCCCAGCGGGGAACCAAGGAATTCAGGTAAGGAAACATTACAAACTAGTGATTTGCAGTAATAGCAATGATCAGAAAACCTTGAAAACACAAGACAATTAGTTGGAAAAATAAAGGGTCCAAGTAAATGGCGTAAAATTAAAGTACCACAATTACCTGTGATTCATATCACGTCGTTCAAATGGTCTTTGCTGTATCGTGGCCCGCTTCGCTCGCAAACAAACATTCCTATAATTCTTCTTCACTCTAGGGGTTAACCACTGCACTATAATTGTTCAGTGGCTACTTTCCTCTTGGTAAGGGTAGAAGAGACTCTTTAGCTATGGTAAGCAGCTCTTCTAGGAGAAGGACACTCCAAAATCAAACCACTGTTTTCTAGTCTAGAGTAGTGCCCTAGCCTCTGTACCATTGTCTTCCATGTCTTGGATTAATGTTCTCTTGCTTGAGGGTACACTATTATATCTTATTTCTCTTCCACTTGTTTTGTTAAAGTTTTTATAGTTTATATAAGAAATATTTGTTAAGGTGTTGTTGCTGTTCGTGAAATATTTTATTGTTTTTGTTTTGTTTCCTTTCCTAACTAGGGTATTTTCCCTGTTGGGGCCCCTGGTCTTATAGCATCCTGCTTTTCCAACTAAGGTTGTAGCTTAGCAAGTAATAATAACAATAATAATAATAATAATGATAATAAAAATAATAATAATAATAATAATAATTTTCACTTACTACCCTGTCTATAAAGAAGCTTCTAATCCTCTTGTAAAAATTTCCGGCGACCAACGTTTTTATGACGTCAGTTTAAACATTAAAATTCATTAAATCTTGACAGAATATTTCATATTTGTTGATTCAGTCAATTTCATGAGATGTATTCTTGAAAGTATTTCCGAACATTTTTTTGTGTTGTTGTAAACATTGTTTCTTAGATCTGCGATGTTAGACGATATTTGAGAGTGGAATTCAATAAGCATTACAGTACTTTTAAAGATTTAAGGTTTAAAGGCCGCTCATGAATGGCAGAGGCGAGGGACAGTGACATTCCCCTATCAAGCAGGGCAGTGCCCTAGAGACTTTTCATTCATACATAATATCAGCGCCTATGACCCCTCTCCATCCAAGCTAGGGCCAAGGAAGGCCAGGCAACTGCTGCTGATGACTCAAACACCCCAGCCTTAGCTCACAAGGAGGGTGAGGTTGCAGCGACCAAAGGATCTAACGAGTTTGAGCGAGACTGGAACCCCAGCATGGCGATCACCAGTCAGGGACATTACCACATGGGTTACCACAACATCATTTGTTGCACTTCGTTATCATGATATTCTGATGTAGGATCAGACTATATTGGAGAGAACGAATTGAAAAGGAAACCGACAAAAGAAAACTAAAAAAAGAGAGTTATTGAGGAAACAAGAACACTATAGACGCCTTCCTCATTGGACTATTTTCCCCTGTTGGACCCATTGAGCTTATAGCATCCTGCTTTCCAACTAGGATTATAGCTTAGCTTATAATATTAATATTAATGATATCATATTTATCCTTCCTTTAGCACTCCTCCTAATTAAAACTCTTTCAGGGATTATGGACGATTTGGTAGACATTTGAGGACACAACTTTGTAGGTATAAAAGTGAGGGGAATTGTAAGAAATAAGTAAACACTTTTAGTCGAGATAATCGTGTTAAATTAATTTACAAAAATAGATTCGTTATTCCACGGACACCTTCGATGCTTATTTGCCGTAACCTGATGAGGGTGGTCTGTAAGATGGAGTAGGCCTGTAGGATGGACGAGGCTTGTAGGCTGGGGCTGGTGTGTAAACGGGACTGGGCTTATAAGCTGGGGCTGGTGTGTAGACGGGACTGGGCTTGTAGGCTGGAGCTGGGGTGTAAGAGGGCTGGTGTGCAGGGTACTGAGCCTCCCCTTCGTAGGTGACCTCAGCTACATAGCCAGAGTCTCCGTTGACGTAATAAGTGACCTTCTGCAGACGACCATCAGGAAGCTGGACGTAGTAGGATCCCTGGGTGTCGTATCCATTGCGATTTTCCTGGTGGCCGAAGTCGTTGCCTGAGTACTGGTCTTTCACGGCATAGTTGAAGTCGTACTGAGCGGGACCCTAATTTTTCATAAAAGATGAGAAATTGATGATAAAAGAGGAGACATTAACGAAGAGGGGCAATTGATGATAAAGGAGGGAAGAGAGAAATAGTATTTCAGGATTAATGCCATGATGTGCACTATTAAAAAAAACCGTAACTTTAATCGGAAATTCTCCGTAGAATCTACTGTTCTCAGCCGTATTTCAGTAAAATACAGGTGACTGTAATATTTACCCTACTATCTTTTACAGGTTGTTAACCGTAAAATCACTCCTTTACTTCAATATATCCTTTTTTAAAACGGTAAATGCCTGGCAATATTTATTCCAGGATTTCGACGGTTTTTTTTACAGCAAATTTTACGTTTGCGTTGGGTGACATACTGATAAAGTTAGGTAACCAAAAGTGTAAAAATGATTTTCAGTATTCATATTACTTCCTAAGACCCAATGTATGTACTTGAACGCAAATTGATATGAAATGGCTCAATAGAATCCCGATTCTCTTAAAAAGTGGTTAGCTAAGATATATCTGCTATATGTGAATACGGAGCCTTTGGATATATAAGGCACGTAATTTTGGTGCATGCAATTTCATTCATCCCAGAAAATAGGTTAGATTTCTTTCAGCCTTGCAGAAGTTATTATTGTATAGTTCGAATTCTGAAAGTTACTGACTGCAAAACTGCATTGGATAAGATGGAATTTCAATTGTCATTTCGTTCTGATAGTTGAGTTTTACTTACATTTAATTAAACAGTATTAGATAATTTAAGTATTCCTCAGGTTTTCTAAAGGAAAAGTCACACTACTCAGACATTTTGAAATGATGTATTTGTTATGAAATGCTCTACTCATATCTATAAAAAACAAAGGAAAACAATTAATGTGGTTTGGATCTTCTTAATCCAAATAAAACTGAAATCGTAATACCACTAATAACGGAATGTTTGTTGATTGAAACACTGACGGGTTCGGTCAGAAATCTGCTCGGAATGTTTATGCACAATATGGGAACACTGCCGCCATGAAAATAAAAGGCCTTCACTTGGAAATTGGTTTGGAAATTAATCGAAAAATAACAATAAACCGACTACTGTAATAACAACAGCGCATAACTGACCTGTGTCGTATGCTTAGAATGTGCAGGAGAAGGAAAATATGAGAGAGAGAGAGAGAGAGAGAGGAGAGAGAGAGAGAGAGAGAGAGAGAGAGAGAGAGAGAGAGAGAGAGAGAGATATTGTGTACTCAAAATGAGAGGAAAAGAGAGAGGGAGAGTGAAGAAGATTGCAACCTTCACAACCAAGTAAAACTCATGACGTCACTCACCTCATGGACGGGAGCCGGTGCATAGCCGTAGCTTGGAGCTCTGTCGGGTGAAGCCGCAACTGAGGCGACCAGGGCAAATACGAAAGCAATCTGGAAAGAAGAAGAAGAAGAAGAATTAGAAGTGACTTATAAACATCATCAAATACTACCGATAATCATGTGATAACTAATGACAAACAACGGATTAGCAATGGAAAATTATTGCCAGTGTAATATAGTAAACTTATTATGTATTAACTATTTGTTGACTGAAGAAAAAGGTAGTTTAGAAAGTAACCATAAGAAAAAGCCTTTAAACTTCCTGAGAAGTTGAGATGCTACCGATAGAGAGTTATTTGACCTTTGATTGGATCTCTCTCTGGTTACGGCTCATTTGCCTTTGCCTACACATACTCCGAATAGTCTGGCCTATTATTTCCACATTCACCTCTTTCCTCATATACGTGAAAACAGTAAAACAACAAAAATATTCTTCTTCACTCATTGTAATTGTTAAGTGGCCACTTTCCACTTGCTAAGGATAGAAGGTAAGGTAAGCAGCTCTCCTAGGCGAAGGACACTCCAACATCCATTGTTCTCTAGACTTGGGCAGTGTCATAACCTCTGTACGTTGGTCTTCCACTTTCTTGGGGTAAAGTTTTCTTGCTTGAGGGCACACTATTCTATCTGTTTGCTTAATTCTTTTCCTCTCTGGGTTATTTTCCCTAGGGCTTATAGGATCCTGTTTTTCTAACTAGGGTTGTAGCTTATCTAGGAATAATAATAATAATAATAATAATGATAATAATAATAATAATAATAATAATAATAATGATAATCAGGTTGTTTTTAAACGAAGGTTAACTATGAAATACATAGCTTTTTGAATATGATACAAAATCAATCATCATCCTTTTATAAGAGGTACAATTAGAAATAGGATTAAAAAAATACTTACACAATAGCAACACAGATTTAAATTATCAAGATAAATCATAACAAAATAGACCAGATTAAAACGATTAGAGGTGGAATATATAAACTGTCTCCAAAGAACTCGACGTGGCATAAGAAGGAAATCAAGAGAAACTTTGTTATTTAGAAAACTATGAAAAAACCCCAATTTTAATTAAGAAGAATTGCATTATTCCAAATATGTTTATTAATATTTTTTTCATTATAAGATAAAGAGAGAAAAAAAATCTGATTGTGGAGGATTGTCTAAACTTTTACAACTTCTTTATAAATTGCCAATTTTATTGCATTTGAAAAAAATATTATTTCGAGTTATTTAACAAACTTGCAGAATGAGGAAAGATATTTATAATGAGTATTCCTTTGACATGTAGAATAAATTCTAGTTTTAATTCAACAATGTCAACAATTTTTTCACGGATGGAAATAGTCAAATTTTGAGAGAGAGAGAGAGAGAGAGAGAGAGAGAGAGAGAGAGAGAGAGAGAGAGAGAGAGAGATGGTATATTTTGGATGATCTTAATTATCGAGAGAGAGAGAGAGAGAGAGAGAGAGAGAGAGAGAGAGAGAGATGGTATATTTTGGATGATCTTAGTTATCAAAAGTGAGAGAGAGAGAGAGAGAGAGAGAGAGAGAGAGAGAGAGAGAGAGAGAGAGAGAACCCAAAAAGCAATAAATGAATGAATCAATCGGAAGGTCTTCTTACCGGAAGGGCCATGTTTCTCGTTCGGGATTGTGTGGCGTAATGATGACAACTTCTTCTTTGCTCGCGTTTTTATACCAGATCTGCTGCGGGGTGTGGCCCTCGGTGATGAGCCTTGGGGGACCTCCCACTCAGGAGGCCCCTGGGACCTCTCATTAGGTGGCCGGTCTCCCGGAGGAGAGCTGGAAGGGCGGGCGGGAGTCGTGAACGTGAATTAGGAGAGAAAGAGGTTAAAGAATAAGAATAGGAACTGATTGGTGACGTCATTATTCTATACCTGATTTAGATTGCTGTTTACGACGACCTGATTCTCTTATGTTTATGATTTAAACTTAAATTTCTAAATGATCAATGAAGCAATGAAGGAACAGTTTTATAGATTACTACTTTTAATATATATATATATATATATATATATATATATATATATATATATATATATATATATATATATATATATATATATATGAAGAGAAAGATGAAATATTAATGTCAAGACTTAAGAAGGAAATAGAAAGGATAAAAGTGAAATGGAAAGATAGACCAAAGGAAGATGAAAGATATAAGTAGAATTATAATGGAAGGAACCAATAATTATAAAGAGATAATAATAAAATTTAAGGCTGCGATGGCATGTGTGGTAACGTCCCTGACTGGTAATCGCCAGACTGGGGTTTGAGTTAGTTCCTTTGGTCGCTGCAACCTCACCATCCTTGTGAGCAAAGGAAGGGGGTGGGGGTGTTTGGGGGACTATAGGTCTATCTAAAGAGTCATTGCCTGGCCCTCCTTGGTCCTAGTTTGCGTGGAGAGTAGGCATGAACGCTGATCATATGCATATATGATTAGTCTCTAGAGCATTGTCCTGCCTGATAGGGCATTGTCTCTGTCCCTTGCCTCTGCCATTCATGAGCGACCTTTAAACATTTAAATGGAATATGGGAAAAAATGTAAATAGCAGAATTACAAAGGAATTGAACTATTGATTGAAAAGAGATGATGATAAATATTTAGAAATGGGATAAAGATAATAAAATGAAATATATGAAGTATTAGTCTACTATGACTATGAATGAAGACGAAAGAAAGAGTTGAAGATTATAACTAGAAAACAATTGATGAAAAGTAAATACCACTGAAGAAATTGCTGAAGAATGAGGAAAATTAGTTAAAATTTCAAATGAATTTGTCATTGAAAGAAGGAATCATGAAGAAAACCAAGAAAGTTACACAGAGTAGAAAGGAAAACATATTCTTAAGCATAACAATAAACACACACAGACACACATACACACACACACATACACATACACACACACACACACACACACACACACACATATATATATATATATATATATATATATATATATATATATATATATATATATATAAATATGAGTGATGACTGTTTAGTAAAGTGCTAACCGACAAAGTAGATGATCTATGATCACAATGTTTACAATGGCAGATTTGATGAAGCAGAAACTGTATTTAGAGCACATGAACCTTGAAGTAGCTTATGCTAAGTCTGAAAGAGATACACTATAGATCGAGTTAATGATTTGTAATATGGAAAATCATTCTTTTTTTAAATGAGGTAAGATTTTCTTTTGATGTAATTGGATTACTTGATAAAAGTGAGTATGAGATAAATGTGTTGCGATCCCTTAACTGTCTGGACGTTTTAATCAAGGAGAGACCAGTGAAAGTTTTTGAAAGAGGAAACAATTTGTAAGTGAATATAGATAATAAAATGGAAGCTAAGAACATGTAAGAAAGTCTATCACATAATAGAATTATGATAAAAAAGAAGGAAATCAAAGAATATATGAAATGAGGAAGGCAGCAGTTGTAATGCAACAGGTATGGGAAAGAAAAAGGTGTGACAAGGAATCAGATGTAGAAATGCATGAAAGGATGGTTGAGCCAACTGTCCTTTATGGGAGTAATGTGTGGATGCTGAACTTTCCTGAAAGAAAAATAAAGGTGGATTGAGGCACTGATGACGAGTCTCAGTATGAGCATATAATAAGGATGTTATGAAAATTTACTGCACAAGAGTCTCATCTTTGATCAAACATCTTGAAGAAATATAATTTTCTTTTATATATATATATATATATATATATATATATATATATATATATATATATATATATATATATATATATATATATATATATATCTTTCCGTTCAGGAGAAACTGGTTAATTTAGTAAAATTGGTTTCTTTCAGTTTGGGATCATCTTAGTTTTGGTTTCGGATTCTTTCTTTTTTTACGGTTATCATCTTTATAATTGAGTGTTTTTCGTAATTTTGAAATTTACTATAAATACAGGATGTCCAGCAAGTGTTTTTACATTTTCTATGAGGAGGAGATGATGATGATTACAATAATTACAAAAACATTGGAAGAGATATCTTAATAAGACTTGTTCTCTTCCCTCACTAGTTATTAATGTTTTTAACTAACGTATTTATGTATTTAAAGTACCTTGTTGAGGACTTGCACGTTCGTGGGTTCCGATATCAAACATTTCCAGACCGGTGGATTGGAAGGGATGACCCAATTCCTTGCTCACCTTATTCACCAGATAGAATTCCCCTGGAGTTCTTTCTATGGGTTATGTTAAAGCGACCAATCAGAGAGGCAGACACTTTGCTATCCGTGTAGACACCTCAGGATTATGTATGTAATCGACTGATAGGTTTGCTTAAAGCAAATGGGTGTTACAGACTAAGACATACACAAACAAAGCCCCTTCTAAAAACATAACAGACACCTTTCACACGTCTCGAACTGTCGACCTAACCGCGCCAGGACTCCTCGCTGCTGGGAGGAAGGTCGCTGGTGACTGGTTAGAACACATGAATATACGCTATCTGGGTCTAAGCGATGTCAGGCAGGGCAGCCGATCGGGACTACGGTCTACCCCAAAGCCAAAGCAGAGTCCTTCAAACGAAGGCAACTTTGCTTACCCCATACGAATGGGAAAAAAATACGTCAACAGAAGTTAAAGATATCGAAAGATTACTGAGGGCATTAATACCATTGATGAGGATACACTGCTAAAAATTTGTATAAAAAAACCCGTAAATTCCTGGCAACATTTACTCCAGGATTCTTACCGTTTTAGAAACGGATATATTGACTTGAAGTAGTGATATTACTATCACCAACCCGTAAAATATAAAAACAAAGTAGGGTAAAATTACGGTAGCCTGTATTTTACTGAAATAGGGCTAGGAACAGTATATTTTTACGAAGAATTTCCGATTAAAATTACGCGTTTTTTAACAGTGTATGGTACACCAGACATGCTAAGATGTGCCTAGTGAAATTAATGGTGCACATATAGAGGTGTACTGACTGAGGAAGATTGCTTAATTAGCTACTCATTTTATGATAATTTCCAAGTATTTGACTGTTCATTTGTTTAAGTAATGTGTTTTTGAAATTATAAAGAAACTTTTCGGATATCTTGTCTATAAAAATGCACAACTTTATTCAAATTATTGCGAACTGTTTTATTTGTTTATTCTGAAGCTGTAGTTAATATTAATCCTTTAATGCAGGTAGTTATAAATCTGAATCAAAACCAATTCTCTGGCGATGCTGACCTCCTATATTTGTTACCATCACTTTCTAGTTCTCCATATTTGTGGTGGTAGGAATATATTATACGTCGTAAAATTTTGCGTAGTGATATTTCAATTTCTATCTAAATAAAGGAAACAAATATTTTTTCCGGCTGTTTTTTTTTTTTTTTTTTTTTTTTTTTTTTTGGGGGGGGGGGACTGTTAGTGAAAACCACCAGTTTAAGAATATTCTTACTCCCATTTAGCATCCTGCTTTTCCAACTGGGGTTGTAGCTTAGCAATTAATAATAATAATAATAATAATAATAATAATATGGTTTATCCCAGCGGGGACCCAAGGTATTCAGGTAAGGAAACATTACAAACGGGTGATTTTCAGTAATAGCAATGATCAGAAGACCTTAAAAACACAAAAGACAATTAGTTGGAAAAATAATGGGTCCAGGTAAATAGCGTAAAATTAAAGTACTATAATTACCTATGTTTCATATCACGTCGTTCAAATGGTCTTTGTTGTATCGTGGCACGCTTCGCTCGCAAACAAGTACTCAAGGGGTTAACCACTGCACTATAATTGTTCGGCGACTAAATTCCTCTTGGTAAGGGTAGAAAAGACTCTTAAGCTATGGTAAGCAGCTCTTCTAGTAAAGTAGCACTCCAAAATCAAACCCTTGTTCTCTAGTCTAGGGTAGTGCCATAGCCTGTGTACCATGGTCTTCCACTGTCTTGAATTGATATTCTCTTGATTGAGGGTATACTCGGGCACACTATTATATCTTATTTCTCTTCAGCTTGTTTTGTTAAAGTTTTTATAGTTTATTTAAGAAATATTTGTTTAGGTGTTGTTGCTGTTCGTGAAATATTTTTTGTTTTGTTTTGTTTCCTTTCCTCACTGGGGTATTTTCCCTGTTGGGGCCCCTGGGCTTATAGCATCCTGCTTTTCCAACAAAGGTTGTAGCTTAGCAAGTAATAATAATAATAATAATAATAATAATAATAATAATAATACTAATAATGATATTAATAATAATAATTTTGACTTACTACCCAGTCTATAAACGAGCTTCTAATCCTCTTGTAAAAATTTTCGACGACCAACGTTTTTGTGACGTCAGTATAAAGATTGCAATCTATTAAATCTTGATAGAATATTACATATTCGTTGATTCAGTCAATTTCATGAGATGTATTCTTGAAAGTATTTACGAACATTTTTTTGTGTTGTTGAAAACATTGTTTCTTAGATTTGCGATGATAGACGATATTTGAGAGTGGAATTTGCTTAGCATTACAGTACATTTAAAGGTTTAAGGTTTAAAGGCCGCTCATGAATGGCAGAGGCAAGGGATAGTAACATTGGTCTATCAAGCAGGACAATGCCCTAGAGACTGATCATACATACATATTGTCAGCGCCCAAGCCCCTCTCCTCTCAAGCTAGGGCCAAGGAGGGCCAGGCAATGGCTGCTGATGACTCAAACACCCCATCCTTACCTCACAAGGAGTGTGAGGTTATAGCGACCAAAGGAACTAACGAGTTTGAGCGGGACTGGAACCCCAGTATGGCGATTACCAGTCAGAACCGTTACCAAATAGGCCACCACAACGACAATTAGAGGCAATCAGAACTATATAATTTGTTGCAGTTCGTTATCATGATATTCTGAGGAAAGGATCAGACTATTGGAGAGGACGAATTGAAAAGGAAACCGACAAAAGAAAACAAAAAAAGGAGAGTTATTGAGGAAACCAAAACACTAGAGCCGCCTTCCTAACTGGGCTATTTTCCCCTGTTGGAGCCCTTGAGCTTATAGCATCCTGTTTTTCTAACTAGGGTTATCGCTTAGCTTGTAATATTGATAATTATATTTAACCTTCCTTTAGTACTCCTAATTAAAACCCTTTCAGGGATTTTGGACGATTTGGTAGACATTTCAGGACATAAATTGGTAGGTGTAAAAGTGAGGTGGATTGTAAGAAATAAGTAAACACTTTTAGTCAAGATAATCGTGTTAAATTATTTTACAAAAATAGACTCGTTATTTCATGGACACCTTCGATGCTTATTTGCCGTAACCTGATGTGGGTGGCCTGTAAGATGGAGTAGGCCTGTAGGATGGACGAGGCTTGTAGGCTGGGGCTGGTGTGTAGACGGGACTGGGCTTATAAGCTGGGGCTGGTGTGTACACTGGACTGGGCTTGTAGGCTGGAGCTGGGCTGTAAGAGGGCTGGTGTGCAGGGTACTGAGCCTCCCCTTCGTAGGTGACCTCAGCTACATAGCCTGAGTCTCCGTTGACGTAATAAGTGACCTTCTGCAGACGACCGTCAGGAAGCTGGACGTAGTAGGATCCCTGGGTGTCGTATCCATTGCGATTTTCCTGGTGGCCGAAGTCGTTGCCTGAGTACTGGTCTCTCACGGCGTAGTTGAAGTCGTACTGAGCGGGACCCTAAGTTTTCATAAATAAGAGAAATTATGGATGAGGGGAAATTGATAATAAAAGAGGGAAGAATGAAATAGTGTTTCAGGACTAAGACCATCATGTGGTTTTGCTTTTACGTTGGGTGACATACACTGAAAAAGTTAGTTAACCAAAAGAGTAGAAATTGCTTTCGATATTTATGTTATCTTTAAGACCCAATATATGTACTTGAAGGCAAATGGACATGGATCTGGCTTGATCGTACCTTAGAGAGAAATAGTCCTGAAGAATACTCATTATTTTGAAAAGTGGTTAGTTAAGAGACATCTACTTATAACATGAATACCTACTTTTGGATTCATGAGGCGCGTAATTTTCGTGCATGAAATTTCATTCATCATAAAAGAAGTTAAGAATTTTATCAACCTCGCAAAAGTTGATAACATAAAGTTCGACTTCTAAAAGATGCTGAGAAGAAAATTACCTTAGATACAATAAAATTCCAATGGTTATTCGTTGAGATAGTTGAGCCTTGGAATATTTAGGTATTCTTTGCATTTTGATAAGAAAGTCATACTTCTCAGACATTTTGAAATTAGATATATCAAGGCCTGCATATACATATCTTTACAAAACCAAAGGAAAACAATTAATGTGGTTTCGTCCTGCTTAATCCAAAAGATAGTCCAAATAAAACTGCAATCATATCACTGATAATGGAAAGTTTGTTGACAAAAGCACTGATGGGATCGGTCAGAAATCTGCGCGGAATGTTTATGCATAATATGGGAACACTGCCGTAATGAAAATAGAAGGCCTTCACTTGGAAATTGGTTTGGAAATTAATCGAAAAATAACAATAAACCGACTACTGTAATAACAACAGCACATAACTGAATTGTGTCGTATGCTTAGAATGTGCTGGAGAAGGAAAATATGGGCGAGAGAGAGAGAGAGAGAGAGAGAGAGAGAGAGAGAGAGAGAGAGAGAGAGAGAGAGAGAGAGAGAGAATATTGTGTACTCACTATTAGAGAAAAAGAGAGAGGGAGAGTGAAGAAGATTGCAACCTTCACAACCGAGTAAAACTCATGACGTCACTCACCTCATGGGCGGGAGCCGGTGCATAGCCGTAGCTTGGAGCTCTGTCGGGTGAAGCCGCAACAGAGGCGACCAGGGCAAATACGAAAGCAATCTGGAAAGAAGAAGAAGAAGAATTAGAAATAAATAATAAACATCATCAAATGTTATGGATAATCTTGTGGGTAGTGAATAGGGGTTAAACTTGAATATGTGGCCATCATCTTAGATGTTGCATTTTACCTTAGATTACCTTA
>NC_090754.1:38079792-38082292 GCF_036898095.1 Palaemon carinicauda | reverse complement strand
TAATAATAATAATAATCCTTATGGTATACTTAGCATATACTATATAAAGTTAGTGTTGTGGCTTGTATGGTGTCTAATAAACTAAGTTCAAAAATGCTATTAGATTCGCAATATTGTACAATAGCCACCTACTAGTTTCTTGATATGTTTAAACCGTCAGAGAGAGAGAGAGAGAGAGAGAGAGAGAGAGAGAGAGAGAGAGAGAGAGAGAGAGAGAGAGAGAGAGAAGCCTATTAAATGAACCAAAGCGAGAAAATGATAAGAACTAAAAAATGAAAATAAGAAAATATGAATAATACGAATAAGATTAGCGATATTTAACAATGTAACAAACGATGAAGTCATTAAGATGATTAATGTTGCAAAGAAAACAAACTGTTTGATTGATCCAAGGCCATTGTCTGAAGTAATAGGTGTATAAATGTTTTCTATTCTTGTCGACATAATTTCAAGAATAGTAAAATCGTAGAATAGTAATTACTAGAATTTATGAGAGTAATAATCCTATATAGTTAAATATTAAAATAGTAAATACTAGCATTGAATAGTGTAATATTCCTAAATAGTAAACTAATGAATACTAGCACTGATGAGTGTTATAGTCCTAAATAGTAAACTAGTAAACACTAGCATTGATGAGTGTAATAGTCCTAAATAATGAAATAGCAAATAATAGCATTAATGAGTGTAATAATCTTAAATGGTAAAATCGTAAATTCTAGCACTGATGAGTGTAATAATCCTAAATAGTTAAGAAGTGAAATAGTAAATACTAACATTGATGAACGTAATAATCCTAAATTTGGGAGAATGGCCATAGTTACTCGATTATCAGGACTAAGTTCATATAGTACTATTTATAATCTATCCTTCATGTCGAAAGTGGTAGAAAATGTTATTCTTGAACAACTGGTTAATCATTTAGAATGAATCGAAGCATTCGTAATAACCAGTCACCATACAGATGATTACTACAATTACAATTACAATTAATATTCTACTGAGACTACAATATGCTCTGTTGTAAATTGATGTGATGGGAATAATGAATTTGAAAAAATATGGCATTCTGATTATACCTGATTTTGGTGCTGCTTTTGTCACATTTAAAGGTTAAAAGGCTGCTCATTAATGGTAGAGGCAAGGGACAGGGACATTAACCTATCAAGCAGGACAATGCCCTAGAGACTGACCAATATACGATCAGTGACCAAGCCCCCTCTCCACCCAAGGTAGTACAAGGAGGGACAGGCAATGGCTGCGGATGACTCAGCAGATAGACCTATAGGTTCCCCTTAGATCACAAGGATGGTGAGGTTATAGCGACCAAACGATCTTAACGAGTTTGAGCGGGACTCGAACCCCAGTCTGGCGATCACCAGGCAAGGACTTCACCAAGAAGCCACCACAACTCCTTTGTGCATGAAACAATAGTACATGATTTACGATCCCCTGGTATTGATAATAATGCTTTTAAGTATCTGAAAGATTACTTGACTGACAAAAGCTATTGTGTACGAATAGGAAATTCTTATTCATCACATGTACAAATAAGTATAGCGATATCCAGGGAAGTGTACCAATATAGTACTGGTCTATCAAAAGTATAACAGAGACAAGGAATGAAGTTCAAGCTATTTATGGATGATACAAAATTTTGATATTCCATAAACAATGTTCTTATCTGTGTTATGAAATGGATAGTAATTAAACCACTAAAACCAAATTGAAATAAAACTTAGTTTATGGTGGTAGGAAAGAAAAAATAATTTAAGAAACCTCGGTGATATCCAAATAAATAACTTGATCCTGATATTTAGTAGAGTTTGTAGCCTAGGTGTATTACTGGAATGAAATTTGTGTCTCAGTGCTCAAATAATGTTGTAAGAATCACTAGATACCCTCTCATGAAAATTGCATTTGTAAAGAAATATGTGGATGAAAGTTCTGTTAATAAGCATGTGATTAACTGTTATTACCAGGATTGACTATTATAACTATCTATAACAACCTACCTAAAGTACAATTCAAGAAGCTAAAAAATATAATAAACAGAGGAGCAAGATTGATAAAAGGTGTCCCACCCCAAGAAAGGATTACTTCTGTACTTATTGAACACCTTTTATCACTGGCTCTCTTTAAAGCTAGAATAAATTTTAAGATATATACAACACTCATCAAGTCATCAGAACTGGACGTCCAAAATTTCCAAGAGAATTGCTTTACATCGTTCATCCAACGAATCGTGCTGACACGAAAATAATTACAGACGGTTTCCAAGTTACTGAAGGCAAAATGCACCTCGACCGTAGGTTCTAGAGCTTGCAAATTTGCGGCCCCAAGATTATATAACAAGGCCCCCCTAGACATTTTGATGACTATTGATATAAACTCTTTCAATAAGCTGGACTTTTTTTTTCTTTATTCTTTAAAAGTTGTGATATAGTAGACTTGTCAATTTACTCTAAATACTTAAGAATGTGTATGACAAAAAATCTTG
>NC_090754.1:38072292-38074792 GCF_036898095.1 Palaemon carinicauda | reverse complement strand
ACGTCGCATTGGGCCAATAATTGACCGGGCGTGATGCCCCAGCTGGAACAACGTTGCTCTCAAAAGCTGCCTTCACCTTTTCTGGAAGTCATTTGGGAAATGCCCAAGCCACCTGCCCCGGCGGGGCCTTTCTCATTTTGTTTGGTGGAAGGTATCCGTAGATGGATTTCCCGTGTAGGGTGTCTCAGTTCTTTGAGTGTTGAAGATAGAGGGAAATTCACTGAATATTTGTTGATGCATTACGTAATTAGATAATAATAATAATAATAATAATAATAATAATAATAATGATGATGATGATGATGATGATGATGATGATGATGATGATGATGATGATGATGATGATGATAATAAGAATAATGATAATAATAATAATAATAATAATAATAATAATAATTAGAATAATAATAGCAATAACTGAAATAATCAAAATAATAAAAGTTAAAATAATAATAATTAGAATAATAACTAGACAATTCTATTTCTCTGATTATCATTAACCACTATATATTCCTTATGCAAATAACATTCCCAAATCTTAATTGAGAACCCATTATTATTATTATTATTATTAATATTATTAATATTATCATTATTATTATTATTATTATTATTACTTGCTAAGATAGAACCCTAGTTGTTAAAGCAGGATGCTATAAGCCCAAGGGCTCCAACAGGAACAATAGCTCAGTGAGGAAAAGGAAATAAGGAAAAACTACAAGAGAAGTTTATGAACAATAATAACATTAGAATAAATATTTCGTATATAAACTATAAAAAAACTTGAAAATAACAAAAGGATAAAGAAAAATTCAAATTAAATATTTTATATATAAAAAAAAAAAAACTTGAAAATAACAGAAGGATGAAGAAAAATTCAAAATAAATAATTCATATATAAACTATAAAAAACTTGAAAATAACAGAAGGATAAAGAGAAATTAAAAATAAATATTTCATATATAAACTATAAAAAAACTTGAAAATAACAAATGGATAAGGAAAAATTAAAAAATAACAAGAGGAAATAAGATAAATTAGTGAGACCGAGCGTAACCTCAAGGTTTATTGGTTCGAAGGAAGTAATTGCAAGTAATCTTGCAAGACGCAGGTCAAGATGCAAAGCTTATTGCCATCAAGCGAGCACGAATTTTTGAGTTTTGAGACTTTTGTAATCTACAGACACCGCTGGGCACGCATATATTATATTCTCTATTCATATACACAAATATACATAAAATATCCTATGCTTATTATAATTATTATTCAAATTTATATATATCCTGCGGCTATTTTGTGTGTTTATACAGGTTTTATTTCCTTATTATGTATTTCAAAATTTAAACACACATACTAATATACACACCTTATCCTTTGAAGATTACAAATTACTATAATTTAAATATATATATATATATATATATATATAGTATATATATATATATATATATATATATATATATATATATATATATATATATATATATATATATATATATATATATATATATATACAGTATATATGTAATATATATATATACAGTATATATATATATATATATTATATATATATATATATATATATATATATATATATATATATATATATATATATATATATATCATGCGGCTGGTTTATATTTTATTCCACATACACACTTGGTATGATTCTTAAAATTTTAGGTGTGATTCTTGACAGCAAATTTACTTTTGAGAAACACATTAGGTCTGCGTCTTCTCCAATTGCAAAAAAAAAATTGGCTTATTGAGAAAGTCTTTCAAGATTTTTGGTGATCAATCTACTCTGACCAAGTGTTCTAATTCTTTCATTTTACCTTGTTTCGAATATTGTTCTTCTGTCTGGTCTTCAGCTTCTGATTCTCATCTTAATTTGTTGGACAGGAACTTACTATCTATTAAATTTCTTATTCCTGATCTAGATATTAATCTCTGGCACCATCGTTCAATTAGTACATTATGCATGTTGCATAAGATATTTTTACAATTCTGACCATCCTTTACATTCTGATCTTTCCGGACAGTTCCATCCTGTTCGTAATACTAGGTATGCAATTAATTCTAAGAGTCAGGCCTTCTCCACCATGAGGTTTAATACTACACAGTACTATAGAAGTTTTTTTTCAAGCTGTGACCAAGTTGTGGTATAATCTTCATAATTGGGTAGTTGAATCAATGGAACTTGAAAAGTTCAAACTCGCAGCAAATATTTTTATGTTGAACAGGCTGACATAAGTCCTTTTATAGTTTATATATCAAATATCTGTGTTAATGTTGTTAATGTTTTTAAGATATCTTTTTTTCCAATTTTCATTACTTCTTACATCGTTTATTTATTTCCTTATTTCCTTTCCTCACTGGGCTAGTTTTTCCTGTTGGAGCCCTTGGGCTTATAGCATCTTGCTTTTCCAACTAGGGTTCTAGCTTAGCTAATAATAATAATAATAATAATAATAATAATAATAATAATAATAATAATATA
>NC_090754.1:38059792-38064792 GCF_036898095.1 Palaemon carinicauda | reverse complement strand
CAGATGAAAAATGCAATGACTGCGTCTATCAATGATATGATCATGGACATTCTTCACTGAACCTGCTTCAGTCAGGGACCTTAAAACCTAACTTAATTTTTAAGCAAAAATAAGAAAATAAAAGAATTCCCAAAATATAATCTCGTTTCGTTGTATTATATTTGATGATTTAAATAAAGCAAAGGAAATTAGTGCTAAACATAAATTGAAATGAACAGTGTTAAATCCGTATTCGTTAATAACAAACACTTGGATTCTAAGAAAAACAACCTTTTCATTTGACCTCATTAATTGTATAATCAACTGGTCCGTGTGGTTATTGATTGAGACATTCGTGCACTCAGCTCGAAGTAATCAGTATTCTGTAGAAGACAATAGAGTGAAGAAAAGGTGTGGTTAGAAAAGTTTCGTGTCTGGAGAGAGAGAGAGAGAGAGAGAGAGAGAGAGAGAGAGAGAGCGCGTAAACATTTCTTATTTTCTAGCTGCGTTATTGAAAATTGACGGTAAAAATATGTGGGCAAAAAACTAGAGAGAGAGAGAGAGAGAGAGAGAGAGAGAGAGAGAGAGAGACGAGAGAGAGAGAGAGAGAGAGATATGAATGAAATACATTATTTTCAGAGAATGTCATTGTCCGTTAATACAGAACTACCAAGTTGAAATACTTAGTGCCTATGGAGAGAGAGAGAGAGAGAGAGAGAGAGAGAGAGAGAGAGATAAATGAAATAACTTATTTTCAGAAAATGCCATTGTCTGTTAATGCAAAAATACCAAGTTGAAACGTACTTAGTGCCGAGAGAGAGAGAGAGAGAGAGAGAGAGAGAGAGAGAGAGAGAGTATTAACTCCACTTATAGCAATCGTATTCCACGGTTTTAGGCCGACTGGATTAAATGCTAGAAATCAAATTCCCCCGATAGTAATAACTCGCTTGTTGTTAAGGTTCCTTTGCTAGTACAAAATGTAATTTTGTACTAACCTGTAACCTGAATACAAATGATTCTAGTTGAATTATCTTCATATAATTTGTATGCAAACAAACGCGTCTAGGAGAAAACAAGAGACGATGAAATTAAGGGAAAAACAATATGTCTAATTACAAGTTTTTTCTTATAGACATAAGTTTTGAAGATAGAATTCCAGATAATAAATTCAGTCCCTTTTGGAATACATTCATGGAGAATCCAAGAGTAATTTAGCCAATAGGATAAATTTACCTTTTTGCTAAATCATAATTATAAAGAACCATTTCAGGAATTTCATCCTTCAACAACCAATCGGATACCATTCATTGCACGAGTTTGAACGAAAATTATTTTACTACACAACTGATATTAAAAACTACATAGTGTTAGCTCAGCGTAGAGTATTTTGGTATGAATACGATTTATTCCAGATAGGTGTCACGAACTTTGACACCAGAACAGAATCTGACAAGAATGAAAACATTCGGGAAACTGTTGACTAGTTGTTAGACTAATCCAGGGAATTCCTATTGGAGGGTTTTAACCCAGAAGGGGGAATGGGTTCACGCTGAATTAATATCAGGGATTGAAACAAGAACTACTCAATCTGTAGGCCTTTGGAAGCACCAAAGCTCCCCATTCTGAAAAAAAAAGAATATTAGTAGGGTCAATGGGCGTGCTGATTTTCTCTATTTTGTGATAGGAGATAACCCTTATAGATTAGAATTATAAAATCTCTGGAGAAAAATTAATATATGAGGCTATTTCTCTCAGGCTTACATCTCTGATCTTCTCTAACAACTTGCGAATCTCGAGAGAGAATATATAAACAAAACTCATACACAACAATATAAAAATAACAAATGAGCATCACTCTATAAAAGATTGAATCCTACTGCAATACAGATGTAAGAGGAATCACATCCTAACTTTAGGACAATTAATTAATGATTAAATTCTTCATAACATACGCTACTACATTTATTCTGTATGTCTAAACATGTTCTATTAATGCAATACTGAGCAGCATTACTCTTAATACCCATAGAGCATATAGTATTACAGTATAAAATACATAAGAGGCCTTAAAAACTATCTCCGGTTTTAATGGTTCTTTATGAAATTATGTTATATATATTAAACACAACTCTATATTCACATGTTGGATTTATTGATCGATTTACATCACTCGTTTTCGGGTATTTGATTATATTCATTTTTGTTGATTTGTGTTTTCATTTTGTAAAGATTTTAATCTAAGGAAGTTTTCCTGATAATTCTATATCCTTTATTTCTTATATGACATGAATGATAAAGATAAATGTCTCGAAATATGTAGAGAAATCCGCGTAGAGTGTTTGAAAACTAGAAATCTACCATATGCATAAAATAACGGGGATTATTATTATTATTATTATTATTATTATTATTATTATTATTATTATTATTAGTAGTAGTAGTATCATCATCATCATCATCATCATCATTATCATTATCATTATTATTATTATTATTATTATCATAAGGAGATTAACCAGCCTAATGTGCCAGGCTGGACTCTTACAGAGCTGACCATTAAAAAAAAATGTAAGTAAAGGTAAATAAAGTTTATGGACATTTGAATGTCTTGATGAATAAATACTAAACAGATGTTAACTATTTATAACAAAATCTTGGACGTTCACGTCCATAAATGAATCGTGAAAAATACAATTTCAATATATGCAGTATACAAAATCTAGATATTAATTTTCATAAATAGCTAGTGAGAAATACAATTGTAATATATATAGTATACTAAATCTGGATATTCCTGTTCATGAATAAATAGTAAAAAATATAATTTCAATATATACAGTATAATAAATCTGGATATTCATATCCATAACTAAAGTGAAAAATATAATTTCAATATATTTACTAAATCTGTATATTCACATCCATAAGTGAATCGTGAAAAATACAACTTCAATATACTTTATCTCCAAAATTAGTGAAAACCCCCAAACTTAAATGAAGGATCTTAAAATACTCTCAAGAAAGCTGATGACCAAACTTATAATGAAAAGTTACTTAGAGAGAGAGAGAGAGAGAGAGAGAGAGAGAGAGAGAGAGAGAGATTAATGAAATACCTTATTTTCAGAGAATGTCACTGTCTGTTAATGCAAAAATAAGCTGAAGATTCTTAGTGCGAAGAGAGAGAGAGAGAGAGAGAGAGAGAGAGAGAGAGAGAGAGAGAGAGAGAACTATAACAGGTTTTTATAGGAGCAAATTCATTCTTATTTCTGAATGGACAGTACAAACTACAAAGATGAATGGACATACTCTTCTGATGGTGTGGTTGCTTAGTTGAATTTACTCTGTAATATATGTATATTTGCATCTGATCAAACATATGAGTACTCTCTCTCTCTCTCTCTCTCTCTCTCTCTCTCTCTCTCTCTCTCTCTCTCTCTCTCTCTTACACAAAAACACAGGCATATACGTAAACTCACAAACATAACACTTATATATATATATATATATATATGTATATCTATAATATATATTTGTATGTATATGTATACATACATATATACACACACATATATATATAAATATATATATATATATATATATATATATATATATTTATCTATTTATATCATCTATATATACACACACACACATACACACACACACACATATATATATATATATATATATATGTGTGTGTGTCCTTACATACATACATAAATACAATTACATATATGATATTGAAAGCAAATACTTCACAACTTACTACCTATAGAAAGCAGGTGCAATAACATGCAATATTCAGTAAATTAACAAACAGATGATTGGACACTTGAGGTTAATCAGTTCAAGTTCTCATTTACCTCAGTTACTGTTTGAAGGCAAAAAAAAAAAAAAAATCTTTATTTTCGGCTGTCCGTAATATACGAGCCACTTCTCATCGTTATGTCTAATTACTTACATGCATATAAATTGTGAATTAACATAAAGACTAAAACTTCTTTGTTTCATGAAGGAATATCCACCATATTGCATTCATAAGTGGCCTCGCTGTGCTCCATTCAAACCAGGTCGCATGCCCCAGGTCGCATGCCCCAGTGAGCAGCAAGACAACGTTACATATATTTTGGGCAAATTGGGCCAGAGCTTTTGAAGGTCGATTTTGATTACGAGCGACCCGTCAGAATTATGGGTGCAACATACAAATTCCGGCTGTATTTAGGGCCTCTTTTTACCACGAATCCATCAAGAATAAGGAGGTCGGGCGTGGACAGCCGAAGGGCGAACGTCGTCTGTTTGAGTCCAAACTGATGATTGAAATGGAAACTAGTCGCATGTGCGTGAGAAACAGAAATATGAGATTTTTAGGGATGGAAAGCAATAGATTGAGGGTTTATAGTTTAACGAATACTTTATAGGGCTTTAACGTAATCGATTAAAATAATATAGTTTAACACAAACGCATATATTTTTCGAGGGCGGGTGTTATGAGTGGCACAGTCTATAAAGGGAAAGTTTTTTTTTTTTTTTTTTTTTTTTTTTGTAAGGTTTCAGACAGAAAACTCATACTGGTTGTGGACTGACGAAAGCCAGTTGAAGATGGACTACCTTATTATTATTATTATTATTATTATTATTATTATTATTATTATTATTATTATTATTATTATTATTATTATTATTATTATTATAATTATTATTATTTATATCATTACTTGCCTATCTATAACCTTAACAGAAAAGCAAGATGCTACAATCCTAAAAGCTCCAACAAGAAAAGCAGTTCACTACAGAAAAAAATTAAGAAGAAACCAATAAACTATAAAAGAAAAATAATAAAAAGTTATAAATCATTCCAGATCAGTAATAATGTTAAATAGATCAGCAATATATAAACTGTGAAACGAAACTTATGTCAATCTGTTCTACAAAATTCGAACTTCTCAAGTTCCACCGAATAATTACCAGGTTGTGAAGATCATTCCACAATCTGGTCACAGATGGAGAAAAGCTTTTAGAATACT
>NC_090754.1:38054792-38057292 GCF_036898095.1 Palaemon carinicauda | reverse complement strand
TGAAATTGGTTATGCAATATTTGCGTAATATTGCTCACAAATAAAAGAAATAAACTAGCAAAATATTTGCCATTTACTTAACATTGCCATTATTTTCTGCTGCGTTCTTGTACTTTGATGTACTTTATCCAAAATGTTACAGATTCATCCTTGGGTCATACTCAACAGGACTACCAAATTTGGTCAAAATCGTTACGGTAATCTTTGTGTAAATCATCTTTTAAACAAATAAATAAATACAGCAGACTAAGAAACAGACAACTGGGGGTGAATACATACCCTTCGCAAAATTTCGATTTTGGCGAAGGCAATAACTCATCGTGGCTTTACCACTCCCACCCGACCCCACCCCGACCCCTCCTTTATTCGGCCAATCTCGAGCGTCTAAGTAGACGTCCTTGACCAATGATTGTTACGGTTTAATATGCTTGTGTGACGGCCACCACCACATGTAAGTGCATACGTGCGTGCGTTTGTGTGATAAGCGATTGGGTGTGATGGAATGAGTCAGGAAAGGGGTCTTCCACTTTCAATTCTGTGGGGTTGAATAGAGCGTCGAATTTAAGAGTGAATAAATTGATAAGCAGATTAGCTCATTGTTCAGTTAGGAGACTATAAACTCCAACTGAAATACAAAAGGAGAATATATACATTCTCTCTCTCTCTCTCTCTCTCTCTCTCTCTCTCTCTCTCTCTCTCTCTCTCTCTCTCTCTCTCTCTTCTCTCTCTCTCTCTAGATTAAATTTAGTAATAGATAAATTACGACTGCACTTTACCTTTAAGACAGAAACTAAAATTCGATAAATGATATTGTAAGCATTCAATCTTGATGACTTAAATGGTTCTGCAGAGACACATCTGGATTGTTATCGTATACCTTTAACGTTCGAGTTAAAATGTTTATCTTTTTTTTTTAACTCTTCGCTCGCAACGAGTGGCTATATATCAGATATCTGTGAAAATAAATCAATGAATCACAGCCAGCGTTTCCGTCCAAACTATAACCAACGAAAGAGTAAACATTTATAGGGAAACGACTGAATGTTTTAATGTTAGTTGCTGTAAGTGAGTACACATGGTCATGAAATACAGCCAGTCTCTCTTGAAATTTACAGAGCATTACATATCTAATTGGTAACGTCTTTTCTTTGTGTTTACTAGACGAGGATTCGATTCCCGCTCAGACTCTTTAGTGCCTTTAGTGTCTGTAACCTTACCATCCTTCTGAACTAATGTTGGGGGGTTTGGGGGAGCCTATAGGTCTATCTGTTGAATCATCAGCAGCTATTTCCTGGCCCTCCCTGGTCCTAGCATGGGTGGAGGGGCCTTTAGCGCTGATTATATAATATATGGTCAGTCTCTAGGGCACTGTCCTGCTCGATAGGGCAATGTCACTGTCCCTTGCCTCTGCCATTCATGAGCGACCTTTAAACCATAAATGGTAGATTTTCAACAAATTACACGCATTAGGAAACCCATGTACAAACTAGTGCAACTCCATATTATGCAATATGGTTAGCTCTAGCGGCATTAACAACCAATGTTAATATCTAAAGGTATTAACTGATGATTAGCTATATCCTTATAGTTTCCCAAATCAAGGTGTATATATGAATTTACGTCTTATTTATATAATCGACTATTTCCTTATCAATAGCTGTTAAAACCGCTATCTAACCATCTAGAATGTCTAGATCATATTATCTTACTCGAATATATTTCGATGATTTCGTTGATTAAAAATGAAGTGATATTGCCGTAGATTTCCACATGTGCTTCTCAACACCGGAAGCCAACTCAGGAATTGAATTATCCTCCCTGTTCAGCTCGATAAAATCTTCAATAACCTAAACAAAAATGTCAGGAATCTAGAGAATATCAATGTTTCTTCTTCTTCTTCTTCTTCTTCTTCTTCTTCTTATTATTATTATTATTATTATTATTATTATTATTATTATTATTATTATTATTATTATTATTATTATATTACATGGCATAAAATGCAGAAAAAGATTCTTCCTAATGCACCCATCTCCAAAGGTCTCACTGACCGCAGATAAGGCCAAAAAGTGCTTGTAATAACCCTACATCAAAGCCGTCCATTAGCTCCCTTGTACTCGTAAATTACATCTTGTATGGGGCCCCATACACAGCCCATTAGCTCAAAGGGCTGCTGTTCTTAAGACCGGTTTTTACGCATCATCAACTCTTGCCTGACAGAGAGAGATCGTTAAGGGGCCATAAACCTCTATGGATGATGTGTTTCTCATATCAAAGTCCGATCTGTTTGGTATGGTTAATAGGGACGATGACTTCTCATTTAGGTCTTATAATCGAATGATTATGGAAGCCTATGGGAAACTTTCTTCCCTGGTAATCTTTGGAGGGTGGCTCGAAATTGGCTCAATTAGATAGTTTCTAAATCAGTAGTGTCTGCACCTTTGCTACCTTACCATCCCTGTGAGTAAAGTATGGAGTTTCGGGTAGCCTAAAGGTCTAC
>NC_090754.1:38039792-38047292 GCF_036898095.1 Palaemon carinicauda | reverse complement strand
ATATTCAATTACTACTACTACTACTACTACTACTACTACTACTACTACTACTACTACTACTACTACTACTACTAGCTTTGTATAGCGTGCTCAAGTCTTTACTACTACTATTGTTCCTTTTAAGTTTATAATTCACACGCAATCGTGGACAAAATTTTCTTCCCATCATAGAAATGTTTGTATAACATATTCAACTGCTGCTACTACTACTACTACTACTTCTACTACTACTTCTACTACTACTACTACTACTACTACTACTTTTGTATAGCTTGCTTAAATTTTCACTACCCCTATTATTGCTCTTAATTTATATTTCTTACGCAGGCGTGGACGAACTTTTCTTCCTCTCATGGATAATGTTAAAATGTCTATGGAAATTTTCAAGCAGTAATTAATATGAATATATTCCAAAATTTTGTCATTCTGTAAATAATTATGATATAGAAGATATCAATTGTGTGTTCAATCTACCTAAAATTACTTAAAATTCCACGTTGAAATTATCAAATAAAAATCTAAATCAATTTTCTATTTTTCAAAAGTTCAAACTTGCAGCGATAGTTTATTTATGAAAGATCTATTTCAATGTTGTTGCAGTTCTTAGAATATTTTATTTTAACTGTCAATTGCTTCTCTTGTAGTTTATTTCCTTTGTACCAACCGTGTTTCACACAATTGTACATAATTCCTTTTGTATATATTATGCTTGTATCTTCGCTCTTCCCTCGCACTAAAACGAACATGAAAATTCATGTCTGGTTTTTCCTCTGTAATATTGTCTGTCTTGTGAACTTGTTATGTCCTGTTGCCTTGAGGTTTGGTATATAAGGAGTGTGTTCCACAATAATATAACTCAGTCGTTTCCAATCTGCCTTTGAGTTCACACCCTTACTCGGCGCCGTCACATTGGTGACCCCGGAAGTCGACTCGCTCCCTCTGCCTTCCACCCCCACCTCCCTCGCCCCTCCATCGTTGGTACTATGATGGAGACGGACTCTACAGTTTCTATTACAGCAGTTGGCGCCGCGGCCGTCCCATTGAAACTTTCACCGTTCGCCAGCAGATTAGCGTTTGCTTGGTTTCAACGCGCTGAAGTCCACTTTCGTATCAGGGGCGTGACTCGCTCAACCACCAAAGCGGATTATGTTCTCGCGGCGATACCCGAAGACACCTTCCCAGAAATATCCGACTGGCTTTGTGAACAAGGAGACACCCCAATAGCGTATGACGCCCTCAAAACATACCTTCTGCAGCAGTACTCGCCGTCGCCAGCCGCCCGTATAGTAAAGCTTTTTCAGCTCTCGCAACAACCGTTGGGGGACCAAAGTGCTTCGCTTGCCCTCAGGGAAATGACCAGTATCGCTTGCCTTCAACCTGATGCAGACGGCTCTCCTCGTGAGGTGAACCTACTCCGTGCCCTTTGGATACGGCGTTTACCTGAACCTGTACGCGCTGCCATACCCGATGTCGATAGTTTACCCATAAAGGACTTGATGACCAAAGCCGACGCCCTTATGGACAGCCACTTCAAGACTTCCATCAACGCCTCCACCCCTGACGACGAGGATGCCTATTCAACGTCAACCGAAGCTGACATGAATGCCGTAGGACATACACGCCTACCCCGTGACGTGCCGAAGCGGCGACAAAGCCGCCCACCACCCACCAATCGCTCGCGCCCCAACGAACGACTTCTACAGCCACTTACTACCTCCCATCCGCCGCAGTTTTGCTACTACCACTTCAGATTCGGGGCAACCGCGAAGAAATGTGCCAAAGATTGTCAGTGGCCAAAAAACGTGTGAGTAGGCCATCGCTTGTGGCGGTGGCCTCCCATGTTTCTAATCTTTTCTTTTACAGGATGCAGGAACGGGCGTGCGATTTTTGGTAGACACGGGTGCTTGTCGTTCTCTTTTGCCAAGGAAACTCTTCAAGGAACAAAGTAGTCTGTCTACATCTGCCGATGTCCGCTTGGTAGCTGCCAACGGATCTGCGATATCCACCTACGGTTACGAGAACCTCACATTATCGTTCGGAAACGGTAAATTCAATTGGAAGTTTCTCGTTGCTGACGTCACAATCCCAATCCTCGGTGCGGATTTCCTCTCTCATTTCCACCTTCTGGTCGATGTCGCCCACCGACGATTGGTCAACGCAGACTCGTACTTGTCGACACCTCTTCAACCCGCCCCCTCTAACCTCGCTCTCCACATCAGCGCACCCACAGATGACTACCCCCACCTCCTCACGTTGTACCTGGAAGTTTTCCGTCCAGAACTTTGCCAAACGCCCACGGTTCCTGCCAAGCACGGTATTTATCACCATATCAAGACGACGGGACCCCCAGTCTTCGCAAAATTCAGACGTCTGGCACCGGAACGATTGGCAGCCACCAAACAGACGTTCGCCGAAATGGAGAAAATGGGCCTTTGCCAAAAAGCCTCCAGCCCATGGTCGTCACCCTTACACATCGTTCTGAAGAAAGACGGCTCCCTCCGTCCGTGCGGAGATTACAGATGCCTGAACATGTAAACAGAACCGGATCACTACCCCCTCCCAAACATTGCCGATGTAACCTCCTACCTGCACAAAGCGAAGGTTTTCTCTACGCTCGACCTCCTGAAGGGGTATTATCAGGTGCCTATGAACCCAGAAGACATCCCTAAGACTGCCATCACCACTCCGTTTGGTACATACACCTTCAATTACTCCTGTTTGGCCTTCGTAATGCTGGGGCAACGTTTCAACGTCTCATGGATGGCATCTTAGGGGACCTCCCTTTCTGTGTATGTTATGTGGACGACATACTTGTGTTCTCCTCCTCAAAAGAGGAACATCTCCGTCACCTGCGCATCGTGCTCGACCGCCTGCAACAAAACGGCCTTGTAGTCCGGTACGACAAGTGTACCTTTGGCGCCAACGAAGTGTCGTTCTTAGGGCACCGTATCACTCCTGAAGGAGTCCATCCCTCCCTGAGAAGGTAGCAGCCGTTCAGAATTTCCCCGCGCCCTCGACCGTCAAAGCTCTGCAGGAATTCTTGGGCATGATCAACTATTATCACCGTTTTCTGCCAGCCATTGCCGCCACTCTTACTCCCCTCTACGCCTCCCTCAAGGGCAAGCCAAAGGACCTGAAGTGGGGTCCTCTTCAAGAAGCAGCCTTCTGCAATGCAAAGAAGGCCCTATCAACTGCTGCGGCTCTCACTTTTCCTATCCCACACGCCCCTCTCCTTCTCTCCACCGATGCCAGCGACGTCGCTATTGGTGCAGTACTCGAGCAGGTGGTCAAAGGCTCACCCCGCCCATTGGCCTTCTTCAGCAGAAAACTGTCCAAGGCAGAATCGGGTTATTCTACCTTCGATCGAGAATTGCCGGCGGTGCACTTGGCTGTCCGTCACTTTCGCCATTTCTTAGAAGGTACGCCCTTTGTCATTCGCACAGACCACATGCCTCTGGTGCACGCCTTCACTCGACAGTCTGACGCCTGGTCCGCCCGTCAACGCCGACATCTCTCCGCCGTGGCTGAATACAATTGCACCCTCCAATACGTCCCTGGGAAAATGAATCCCGTTGCTGATGCCCTGTCAAGAAACACGTTGGCTGCCGTTCAACTGGGATTGGATTACAATGCCCTGGCTGAAGCCCAACGACAGGATCCAGAGTATCAAGCTTGTAGGACATCCTGCATGTCCCTCCGTTGGGAAGATTTTCCCCTCGAAGACTCCAACACCACCCTCCTCTGTGACATCAGTACTGGTAGACCGCGACCTTGGATTCCTGCTCCCATGCGCCGACAGGTGTTTGATTTCATCCACGGCCTTTCACATCCCTCGTGCCGTTCTACTGCACAGCTGCTGAAGGCAAAGTTCATTTGGCACGGCATTTCTAAGGATGCTAAGGATTGGGTCCGCGCCTGTACTTCTTGCCAAACTTCCAAAGTACATCGACACACGGATTCAGGAGTGGGCACCTTTCCTCAACCTCAGCGTCGTTTCGCACACATTCACGTCGACGTTGTAGGCCCCCTACCCACATCACAAGGACATAGTTACCTGTTTACCGTCATCGACCGCTCCACTCGTTGGCCTGAAGCCATTCCCATGGAAACTGCAACGTCCGCCTCATGTACACCTGCCTTACTCTCTGGATGGATTTCAAGATTCGGTATCCCTGAGCATATTACTTCTGACAGGGGAACCACTTTCACCTCTCAATTATGGACATCATTAGCGAATCTCCTGGGCATCACCCTACATCAGACAACGGCCTACAACCCCGCTGCCAATGGAATGGTTGAACGTTTTCATCGCACCCTCAAAGCAGCTTTGATGTCCCGCTGCAAGGATTGCAACTGGTTTACTCAGCTTCCCTGGGTCCTCCTTGGACTAAGGACCACTCCTAAAGACGCCCTCGACGTCTCGGCAGCCGAAATGGTGTATGGCGACCCGTTGGTCGTCCCTGCCGAATTTTTTCCTTCTACAACCTCCTCCGACGATCTCCAGCGCATACGTCACGTCGTGGGAAAATTTACTCCGTGCCGCCAGACTTACAAGCCCCCAGCGAAGCATCACATACCAACGGACTTGCACTCTGCAACGCACGTCTTCCTGCGCAACGACACCAGCAAGCCACCACTAACGCCCCCTTACACGGGCCCTTTCCTTGTGATCCGACGCAGTCCGAAAGCATTCCTCCTAAACATTCGGGGTAAAGAAGACTGGGTCTCCATTGATCGTCTAAAACCTGCTTATCTTCTGCCAGATGACCCGCCTACAGTTCGCCTCCCTAGATCAGGGCGCCCTATTTAACATGTACAGTATGTCATTTTTAGGGGGGGAGCCATGTACCAACCGTGTTTCACACAATTGTACATAATTCCTTTTGTATATATTATGCTTGTACCTTCGCTCTTCCCTCGCACTAAAACGAACATGAAAATTCATGTCTGGTTTTTCCTCTGTAATATTGTCTGTCTTGTGAACTTGTTATGTCCTGTTGCCTTGAGGTTTGGTATATAAGGAGAGTGTTCCACAATAATATAACTCAGTCGTTTCCAATCTGCCTTTGAGTTCACACCCTTACTCGGTGCCGTCACACCTTATTTCCTTTCATTGCTGGGCTATTTTTTCCTGTTAGAGGCCCTGGGCTTATAGCATCGTGCTTTTTCAACTAGGGTTGTAGATTAGCTAATAATAATAGTAATGATGATGATGATGATAATAATAATAATAATAATAATAATAATAATAATAATAATAATAATAAAAGTACTACTACTACTACTACTACTACTACTACTACTGCTACTACTACTACTAATACTACTACTACTACTAGTACAACCACTACTACTATTACTAATAATAATAATTGTTGATGAAAATATAATTAATAAAATAATATTCCTCAGAAAAAACGTTAGATTATTAGAAATAAAATATGGAGCATTTTCCAAAACAAAATTTTTGTCTCCTCACCTCTAATCAAAATTTCCCTCCCAGCCATAAATGAAATTGTCAAGGTCCCAAAGAGATGAATAAAGATGAAAAAGAAAATCTTACTTCGAAGCGTGCATGTCGAACAACATTTGCATCGGCTGTCATTGCAAGTTGATTGATTAAGCAATCGGGTGCAGTAGACGATTGATAACAGTTTGCTTTTATAAGGCGGAAAAAAAAGATGACTTTCACATACCATTAAACTGACGGAGCCACAGATATACAGGCAGTTGCAGAAAAATTATGATGAATAATCTATTCTTGCTATCTGAATCTAGGCCAACTGTGGGTTAAGTTCTTCCTTATACAGGAATATTGAGCGAATTCTTAATAGAGATTGACTAGATAAGAGCTCATTCAAACGTCACAGTTAGAAATTACTAGTACCGAGTTACGAAGGTCGAGTCAAATTGAAACGCATTTAGAAATGCGATTAAGATATTCGCGAACTTAAGCTCATGCAAATAAGGGAATCTCAAACTGAAAGTCTGCGAAAAAGAAATGAATTTCATCCACAAATTATAAGAGCCGTAAGTGGTGTCTGACGGAGCTCAGATTAATAGTAGATAATTACTACTGACGAAATCAGGTGGCCTACTTATTCTAAACAATTTCAAACACATTAAAACAAGCGAGAGAAGCCATTTTCTGATCAGATCTTTCCTATGAAAAAGAGGAAAGGAAGAGAGATGATTTAGGCTTGCAACAACTGGTTTGGGAGTTGTGTGTAGTTTTATTTTCATAAACGCATCACTAAAAAGACTTAGAGAGATGATTTATGCTTGCCACAACTGATTTGGACCTGTGTAGTTTTATTTTGCTAAACGCATCAATAAAGAGGAGATTTGAAAGATGATTTAGGCTTGCAACAACTGGTTTGGGACTTGTGTGTAGTTTTATTTTCATCACCGCATTACTAAAAAAACAGATTTCCAATCGTGCTGAGAAAGAATGTGTATCTTTAAAGGAGAGGAGTGTTTGATTAAAAGTAAATGGTTTCTTATTCAAGGGGGTCAATAACCTAATTCCACTTACTAACTAGTAATAGCTCCAGTAGAAATTCTGCTGACTAGTTATAAATAAAACCTTATTTTGGCATACTGTTAATAACTAAAACCGTATTTTGGCATTCTATTAACAAATAAAACCGTATTTTGGCATACTATTAGCAAATACAACCGTATTTTGGCATACTAGTAACAGACAAAACCGTATTTTGGCATACAGTACCAAATAAAACCATATTTTGGCCTACAGTACCAAATAAAACCATATTTTGGCATACTAGTAACAAATAAAACCGTATTTGGGCATACTAGTAACTAATTAAACCGTAATTTGGCATAATTGCAGCAATTAACAGTAATTCGCAAAACAAGTAACATATATAACCGATATTCGTCATAAATGCAACAAATAAAACTGTAATTTGGGATATTCGTAGTTCAACTTTTGGGGTACGATAGTTCAAATGTTAGGGTACGATAGTAGAACTCTCTCACAACAACAAAAAACTTTTAACCAAGCAGATTCTCATTGCCCTATGTCACTCGGTACCGGATGTCATACAGGATATTACTCACTTAAAAAATTAAGGGTTTTGATATATTACTTTTAGAATAATTAGAAGCTTTAGATACCTTAGAATATCAAAATGAATCTCGTCTAACTCCAAGAATTATAGATCTTAAGTGCTATTATTATACATAATAGATGATAACAAACTTCATGTCGGTGAACAAACCAGAAACTCCCAGAAAATAAGCAAAATATTATATATACAGTTGGCTTCATTAATTCAGGTACACTTCATGGGAAGTTAGGGAGACGTCAATGTACCGGAATTAATGAAGCCAGCTGTACATTAAACCTTACTCTTTAATTTATATATGAAACTAGATCTGGTAATCAGTGGCATTTGCTTCGTTCGTAAATATTTTAATGTTTTATTCTATGAAATCTGTGGTAAGTTATTGGAGTCTTTAATTCGCTAACCGCAC
>NC_090754.1:37999792-38027292 GCF_036898095.1 Palaemon carinicauda | reverse complement strand
TACTGGTCGCTTACACTATTGTATATATATTCATGCATATATACATACATAAAATATATACATATAAACAATGATAGAGGGATATATAAATACAGATAGTAAGATAAGATAAGAGTTCCATACAATAAGGAATGGATGAATAGATGTTAAATTATTTATGAGAGAGAGAGAGAGAGAGAGAGAGAGAGAGAGAGAGAGAGAGAGAGAGAGAGAGAGAGAGAGAGAGAGAGAGAGAGAGAGAGAATTATTCTAATTTACGTCATCTCTACGCTATTGATGCTTAAGTGTGTGTATATACATTCACATGTGTATCTAATTGAATATACACTCCTGCGTGAGAATATGTTTGAATGTATGATAATGAAATATATGATAGCCAGCGAGAATTCCTACACGGTTTATATTACTGAGAGAAAGGCATGAATATGGCCATCCAATCAGATATTTTCCTGATAAAATCCATATAATGGACACGCACGTAAGCATTAGAGCACTAAGGTACACATTGGCCTATTATAAACGTACCCGTCTGGTGTTCTGCTGGCCTGAGGTTCGAATCCCATTCTAAGATTGAGTGTTTTTTATAGTGTCTGCAACCTTAACATCCTTGTAGGCTAAGGATGGGGGTGGGGGGTGGGCTCTGTGGGAACCTAATGGGTATACCTGCTGAGTTAACAGGAGCCATTGCCTAGCCTTCCCTGGTTCTAGCTTGGGTGCTGATCATATGCATATATATAGGGCATTGTCCTGCTACTCATAGTTAGGTCAATGTCACTGTCTCTTCTCTCTGCCATTCGTGAGCGACCCTTAAACTTCAAAACAGGCGTGTACACACACGCATGACTTTATATCATCCTAGAGTTCTCTTGTTTGAGGGTACACTCGGGGACACTATTCTATCTAATCTCTCTTCTTGTTTTGTTAAAAGTTTATATAATTGTATAGAAAATATTAATTTTCATGTTACAGTTCTTAAAATACTTAATTTTTCGTCGTTTCCTTTCCTCACCGGGCTATTTTCCCTGATGGGGCCCCTGGGCTTACAGCATTCTGCTTTTCCAAATATGATTGTAGCTTGGCAAGTAATAATCATAATCTTAAATCATAATAATCATAATAATCAAAATCATAATTAATTGAATAGGGTTCCGGGTCCACGAGTCCTAGATACATTCAGAGCAATTGGTTCGTTGGGGAAAGTATGGTAAACCGGTTCAGTCCGTGTTTTTTTCTTCTTGTCTTTCCTTATAAGAGAATGCAGGTAGCGTTAAGCAAGAGTAACATAAGCGGAGAGTTATCTAGGCAAATTATTTGCAACTTTAATTGATTCTGTTTATTCAAGTTAAGAAAGAAATAACTTAGCTGCAATTCATTGTGTTGTTATTTATCTTTTAGATAGATAAATTCTTTAAAGTATTATTTAGTTTAAGGAAATCAAAATTCCCTTTTAAGGTATAGAGAAGTATCGATTTAAAAGCTCAAAATATAGACGACTGGCGAAATCTAATTGAGGCCCTTTGCGTCAATAGGTGTAGGAGGAGATGGTGATTGTGATATTTAAATTAAAATTTCATATTTAAAGGAAGAGTTTTAAGCTTAAAAAACAGATTTGAGTACTTTATCACGAGAATAAGAACTAATCATCAACTTTAGCGATATACTGCCTGTGATATTCAAAGGAGTTTTTTTTAATCATAAAAAGCAAATTTGATTATACTATTTATCACGAGAATAAGACCTTTAACATTAACGCTAACTATATATTGCCTATTCCTTTAAAGTAGTAGTTGAATGTTTGGATAAGATTGTGAATTTGGGTCATATGGTCTAGGGCTGGGACAGAGGCGGCCATTCATTGCCGGGGCATAAAAGAATGCTAGCTATACTGTGGCACTATGAAGTAAAATCTACAATAACTTAGAAAGCATGCATTGTATAGCAGTTTCATACTTCATTTTACCCTCCCTCAAAACTTACTCTTTTTGATTGTTAAAGTTGGATCTATTTTATGACTTATTCCTATGAATGACTAGATTCGATTTAGAGAGAGAGAGAGAGAGAGAGAGAGAGAGAGAGAGAGAGAGAGAGAGAGAGAGAGAGAGAGAGAGAGAGAGAGAGAGAGAGCGAGAGAGCGAGAGAGCGCGAGAGAGAGCGAGAGAGCGCGAGAGAGCGCGAGAGAGCGAGAGAGATAGGAGAAAATTACATCCCATAGAAACTTGAGCTCAAAACTTATGACTCCATATAAAGTTTTTCTGTTAAAGAAGCTACACGAATACACCCATCTTAAAATTAGTCTCATTACTACCAATACCATCTGGAAGCAATCTTAACTACATATCAAGATATGGTTTTAAAATTTTATCCAAATAGATTTTATTGGTATTAATTCATCATGACAATCTAACCATATAAGTCTTCCGTTTGACATTTTTTTCTTTAATAGATTTGCTTTTCTTATAATTTTTCATTCTCTCAAACTTCAATAAAAAAGCACTTCTCCTGCTTAGTCTTGTTTAGAATAACTATTCGATCTTTTAATTAAGAAAAAGCAGCAAACCCTTTCACTAACTTTAGTCAAAGAAATTTGAGTCTTAGTTTACAGTCAAACTCTACAAAGCCTTGTCATATTTGTAGCAGAAACATTGGCATTTAGGGCTGTGGTGGCCGATGTGTTAACGTCCCTGACTGGCGATTGCCATTCTGGGGTTAGAGTTCCGCTCAAACTAGTTAGTTTCATTGGTCTCTGCAACGTCACCATCCTTGTGAGCTATGGATGAGGGATTTGGGAGAGTATAGGTCTATCTGCTTTGTCATCAGCAGCCATTGCCTAGCTTGAATGGAGAAGGGGCCAGGGCGCTGATCATAAGTATATATGGTCAGTGTCTAGGGCATTATTATGCTTGAGAGGGCAATGTCACTGTCCTTTGCCTCTGCTATTCATGAGCAACCTTTAAACCTTTAAACCTAGTAACAAGATTAATGGTTTCTTATTAGTGCAAGGATTTTTTTTTTCACCAGAAACTACACAATCGGGAATAAAAATCTTTAATTCAATCACTCAGTTTCCAAGATTAACTATCTTATTATCTGGACAGTCCGCATAATTTCTTCGTGAACCTTCTCAAAAGACAGGAACTGTTACTATTCAGCTTTGAACTATAGAATTAAAGGTTCCAAGAGCAAGAAAAATAATTTTTAGATACTTTATTTTATGCATCCCATATAATCTTTAAATTAAAAACTCATAATTAACACAATTACTCAGAATTAAAAAATAGTAATACAAAACTAAAAGAAACTTCTGGAAAAGAAAAAATAAATCAACAAACAGTTCCGTTTATATTAGATAAAATGTTTGTCAGACCCACAAAGAATCGAATTGAAAAACATAAAACAAACTTAGAAGAAGCTTCTAGTAAAGATAAAAATATAAATCAACAAACAGTTCCGTTTACATTAGATAAAATATTTCTGTCAGACCCACAAAAATGAGATAAAATGCTTATATCAGACCCCAAAAAATTAGTAAAGGAGATTCAATTTTACCTACAGCCATAACAAAATTTACAATCCGTGAATTTAAAATCAACATAGGTTCAAACCTTCAACTAAGGGTTCAATCCTTCAACTAAGGGTTCAATCCTTCAACTAAGGGTTCAATCCTTCAACTAAGGGTTCAATCCTTCAACTAAGGGTTCAATCCTTCAACTAAGGGTTCAATCCTTCAACTAAGGGTTCAATCCTTCAACTCAAGCTTGAGATTATCTGAAATAATCTCGCAGTACTGCCAGTCTCCATCACCCGTATCTGACGGCTCTTCCTTTGTTACCACGGCAGGTGGCGCCTCCTGTAAACCGTTGAAGATAACTTCTTCCGAGGACGGGCCCCCGTTTACATAAACAACGCAATTTCCGTCTGGCTTAAACGTAACATGGAAACCTGGAGGGGATATCAGTCTAACGAGACCCTGCGATGCTAAATTCATGACTTCTTTGGCTACCTTCACGAAACCTTCCCTCTTGGTTTTGGCTACGCCCCTGTGAATCATGTTCTTGACACCCCCTGCTTCCTCGACTTTATCCAGGCCGAATGACAAGACTCTCTTGATTCCTTCAAGATGCCTAAGGCTATTTCCTGATCCTCCGAGTCTTCTACCCCTCCCGTGAGCTTTGAACCTTTGTTCGGCAACTCGCTTTATTGCTTCCTTTGCTAGGAGTCCTCCTATTTCCATCAGAGCTCTTGGGGCCATCACGCGGGTCCTTGAAAGAGAGAGGTAATCAGTGTTAAAGAATGCACAACTAATTTTATGCTTGGAATTGACTGACAATGTTTAAGGTAAAAGAGTTAAGGGAAACTTCAAGCAAAGATGAATACAAATATAAAATAAAAGATAAACCATATGTGGTAGTTTTCCCCTAAAAAGATAAGCAGTGAAGGATTTAAAATGATCGAAGAAACTTCTTTAAGAAAAAAATAAAAGCAATCCCTTTTAATAAAAGTCTTATAAAAACAATAATTGCACGAGGAGTTATTCTTTGCATAAAGAATGAATTACTGTTTAAGAATGTTTACAGGTATGAGAGAGAGAGAGAGAGAGAGAGAGAGAGAGAGAGAGAGAGAGAGAGAGAGAGATTCCCTATCTATAAGTTACTGGTACTAAATTATAAGTAAGATTTTACACACTATTGTGGGGTCCTATTTTTACGTATCTATAAGACCCACCTTTAAACTAACGTCAATGGACCTTCAGCTCAGTAAGATTCCTGGCAAAGGATTCTGTCTTATTCGTTAAATATAAAAAATTACAGGATTTGAGCATTTACACAAAATTACCTTAATCAAAATTATATGGCTGCCAATAATGTGCGCAAGCTCTGTATCAAAGGCTACACAGAATTAGATTCCCCATAACTAAAATTAATAGTTCAATATGAATGCTGTGGTATAAAATTAACAGCAGTTACCCGCATAACAGTATCAAGCTTACTATACAGTACTCGCTTGTAGCCAAAATATTCTTGAATTGCCAGCACTCTAATTGCCAGCACTCTAATTGCCAGCACTCTAATTGCCAGCACTCTAATTGCCAGCACTCTAATTGCCAGCACTCTAATTGCCAGCACTCTAATTGCCAGCACTCTAATTGCCAGCACTCTAATTGCCAGCACTCTAATTGCCAGCACTCTAATTGCCAGCACTCTAATTGCCAGCACTCATGAAATCTACAGAAGAGCAGGGTTCCATTGTAGAAACTGAAACCAATGAAAAGGATGGAAATGGAAATTTTATTGCATTTAGGGTAAATAACCTGGCACTGTGGCCTGATATGCCACTCGGTGAACAATCAAACTTAGATTATAAAATTACGCTATGGAATTAAAAGTAAAGAGGCTGAACAATAACAATCTGAGAAATTATGTACGAATGAAGAAATAGAAGAAGCATATAAAGAAAGTAGTTAGGTCGAAGGAGCGCTCCAAACACCTTTAGGTAAATCCTACAGAGCACTATGCAAAGTTCACTGATGGAATTGCCCCTTCATTGGGAAGGAAAACTGGGTCCGAGGAAGGAGACATGCCTAAAGAATTCTTTCCAAGATAAAAATAATCAGGAAATTAGAAAATTAATTTATATCATGATCATTTTCTCCTACGCCTATCGACGTAAAGGGCCTTGTCAGATTTCGCCAGTCGTCTATCTTTAGTCTTAATTTAATGATATATAGGCTACACGAATTAACTGGAATCAGATTAAGCTTGAAAAAAAATTATGTTATCTAGAAACTGAAAATCTGCTGAAAGTAAATATCATTGCTAGAGTTATCATACCTATTAAAGGAGTTTTTTTTATAGCCTTGAATACTAGGTTAAATTTCTCTTTCCAAAAAGCGGTCATTTACAGGTCAGTACCACAGAAAAAAAAAAAAAAAGAAAAAAAAAAAAAAAAAAAAAAAAAAAAAGCAGACTTGAACGAAAAACTAACATGGTGTTAATCCATGATAATTTAATAGCAACATTGGAATTCATTATAGGAAATGCAAGAGGAACTGCTAGTAATAGCGAAACTGGAATTCGCTAAAAGAAAGGGAAGAATGGTTGCTGGTTTGACGCTTTATATGGTTAGTGGGGGCTTGGCCATAACTAATGTATCGGTCGATTAAACTGAAGCATTTCTCACCAAATCTATTGTTTGTTTGTATTTGAGAGACTACTGGCGAGTTATTGACATTGCGCATGCCTTGCTTGCGTTCGCTTTCGGAAACTAGTGTTTTGAATGACGTTATCATTAAGAGTTTTTTATTTTTAACCAATTAAAAGCTTTCAAATAATTATGCACAAGTTCGCAGCTATTATTCTACAAAAACTGATTTTTTTTACCCACCCTCCCCTTCAGTATTATTATTATCATTATTATTATTACTAGCCAAGCTACAACCCTAGTTGGAAAACAAGATGCTATAAGCCCAAGGGCTCCAATAGGGAAAATAGCCCAGTGAGGAAAGGAAATATGGAAATAAAATGATAAGAATAAATTAACAATAAAATCATTCTAAACAAAATAACAACGTCAAAACAGATATTTCCTATTTACACTATTAACAACGTCAAACCACATATGTCATATGAACTATAAAATGACTCGTGTCAGCCTAGTCAACAAAAAAATTTGCTCAACCTTTGAACTTTTGAAGTTCTGCTGATTCAACTACCCGATTAGGAAATACAATCTTAATTTGAAATTTAGTGTCATATAATCTATGTCTGCAACTGACTATGTTGGAAACGCTCTACGGTCATTGTATTTTCATGATTATTCTGGGACATTGCCGCAATAACACAGAACACTATGGAAAAACTGTAGATAGGCTACTCTATACGAATAGAAATATAGGTCAACATAAGGAAAGCCTTCGAGGTAAAGGCAATATCCTTGCTCAAGATAAAAGAACGTCACGGTATTATTACAGTTTCATCCATTATGGGAAATCTATTATAATAATATATTTCCCGAGTAAAGCAAGTCTTTTGTAGTATTTCTGTAAAATATTATCTGTCGCAAATGCCTAGTTCTTTATATATCGACGATCAAACTCACGCTACTCATGTCTTCCTCCTAGATTTTTTCCAAGTCTGTTGTTATTGTTGACTGTGTCTAGTTTTCCACATATGCATTTGGGGCAAATTAAAACTAGTGCCTACATTTCCACATATGAATTTGGGGCAAAGGAAAAAGTTTTATAATGCCAAGGTAAATGCACAATGACCTGAAACCATTGCAATTATCGGACTATCTGCTCTCTTACAGAAAATCGGTTACATATATGGCTAACTGGAAACTATTAATCTATCATGTAATAAAACAGCGACTGTCAAAAGGCAGTTTTGCTTAACAGGTAAAGTAACTTGAGAATATTCTTAAAACGAATATAGCATTTGAAAATAGCATTTGAAAATATTCAAGATTTTTTTTCCCAAATTCTAGTAAGTTTTGAGAAATTTCATGCGGTATGAATACAAATTGCCGCTACTTCATTCCTACTTTAATCAATGTTTCGCGACACTATTGCATATTGCTTTTCTGGACACCACTTACCTTAAACGAAAGATTCAAAACCAGACTCATAAATGGAATTAATCCTTTTTATATAGATCTCACTAGTCTCACTAAACGCACTCCCTTTACAAAAACAACTAAATTTTAAATCTTTCTCTTTGAAATAAAACAATTACAGGTTATTATTGGAGTTTCAAAAAAGCTCTTGAATACAGTGCGATCATGGATGTAAAAAAACTGTTTGTATTTCTAAAAGGCTTGCTGCTGCTGGTCCTAGATGGCGTTAGGGGTAAGTGGTAAAAATAGAAAATCTTCCAAATAATAGTTTAAGGGCCAAATACACTGTCAGTCATGATTATACAATATCCGTGTTTGTGCAAGCGTATCATTTGTGAGTGGGTGTGATTGAGTGTATTTCAAACACTCAATCATAACCACTCTCAAAGATATGATTGCATAAACACGGATATTGTACAGTATGATTGACAGTGTATTTTGGCCTTTTAGAAGTCCAACGATGGTATATAATTTCCATAACGAAAATATCCTGGTACAAAAAAACTTTCGATTGTATCAATTTTCTAGCTCAGAGCGTATCATTTTTGATAAAAATTTAGTTCATATTTCTTAATATGATATTAAAGATTAAATCAGGTGATATAATCAAAATTGAAGTATTAAATGATAAAAAGAAGTAAACCACTATACGTTATTTATACACTATATCTAAGAAAATAATGATGAAAAAAATGGAAGTCAGTCCTTAAAGGTAGTAGGTTGGCCAGGGCACCAGCCACCCGTTGAGATACTATCGCTAGAGAGTTATGGGATTTTTTGACTGGCAAGACAGTACTATATTGGATCCTTCTCTCTGGTTACTGTTCATTTCCCTTTGCCTACACACACACAGCGAATAGTCTGGCCCATTCTTTACACATTCTCCTCTGTCTTCATACACCTGACAACACTGAGATTACCAATCAATTTTTCTTTACCCAAGGTGTTACTGCACTGTAATTGTTCAATGGCCACTTTCCTCTTAGGGGTAGGAGAGACTCTTAAGCTATGGTCAGCAGCTCTTCTAGGAGAATGACACTCCAAAATCAAAACATTGTTCTCTAGTCTTGGGTAGTGCCATAGCTTCTATACCATGGTCTTCCACTGTCTTGGGATAGAGTTCTCTTGCTTGAGGGTGCACTCGGGCACGCTGTTCTGTCTTGTTTCTTTTCCTGTTTCATTAAAGTTTTATAGTTTACATAGGATATCTATTTCAATGTTGTTACTCTTCTTAAAAATTTTATTTTTCCTTGTTTCCTTTCCTCACTGGGCTATTTTCCTTGTTGGAGCCCCTGGGGTTATAGCATCCTGCTTTTCCAGCTAGGGTTGTAGCTTAGCAAGTAATGATAATAATAATAATATTAACATAATCTTTGAATAATATTTATTATTATCGCTATTATTATTACCAATGGCGGTCTTATGTGCATAAATTTTCAAGAAACGAATCAACATATCCATGATCTGTTTTAGAGGTAATTTCGTTGTAAAATGGCCCTATGATATATATATATATATATATATATATATATATATATATATATATATATATATATATATATATATATATATATATTTATATATCTATCTATCTATATATATATATATATATATATATATATATATATATATATATATATATATATATATATATATATATATATATATATATATATATATATCATCTTCCCCTACACCTACTGGAGCAAAGGGCCTCGATTAGATTCCCCCAGTCGTCTCTATCTCGAGCTTTTAAATCAATACTCCTCCATTCATCAATTCCCAATTCACGCTTGTTAGTCCTAAGCCATGTAGGCCTGGGTCTTCCAACTCTTCTAGTGCCTTGTGAAACGCAGTTGAAAGTTTGGTGAAATAATCTCTCTTGGGGAGTGCGAAGAGCATGCCTAAACCATCTTCATCTACCTGTCCCTATCTCATCCACATATGGCAATTGAATAATCTCTCTTATAGTTTCATTTCTAATCCTGTCCTGCCATCTGACTCCCCATATTCTTCTGAGGGCTTTGTTCTCAAATCTACAAAATCTGTTGGGGATTGTTTCATTGTCATACCACGAATCATTTCCATACAGTGAGACAGATCTCACTAAACTGATATATGGCGTAAAACTATGAAGCGTGAAGTAGGAGATGATGAATGGAGAAGTATTGAATTAAAAGCTCAAGAATAGAAATGGATGGCAAAATATAACCGAGTCCCTTTGCGTCAATAGGCTTAGGAGGAGATAATGATGATGATGATTTTTATGACCAATACAGTATGGATTACTTCTTTTTTTGTGAGGTATTTATCTTTATACCTTATGACCATAGTTTAAAACCAAAGATAAATAACATAATTATCAACTAAAAGATTTGATATCTGTCATGTATAAACTATAAATTAGACGAGATTAAAAACATAAAAACCGTTAGATATTCAAAGATAAAATTGATAGATATAATAAATTGCAAGTAAAAGCTTAGTAGCTTTGAAAAACTGATAGACATACCATCCTCGATCATAGAAATGAGCTTACAGCAAAGAATCAACATCGTTAGCATGTTTTGGTAAATTCATCAAGTAGGCTCTCTGCTATTTCATTATGGTCAATGTGTACACATTGCAATTGTTCACATAAAAATCCTATATATATATATATATATATATATATATATATATATATATATATATATATATATATATATATATATATATATATATATATATATACACGTATATCTATATATATATATATATATATATATATATATATATATATATATATATATATATATATATATATATACACGTATATATATATACATACATATATATATATATATATATATATATATATATATATTTATATATATACACGTATATATATATATATATATATATATATATATATATATATATATATATATATATATATATATATATGTATATATATATGTATATATATAGATAGATATACACACACGTATATATACATATATATATACGTATATATATGTATGTATATATATACACTTATGTACATACATACATACACACACACACACACACATATATATATATATATATATATATATATATATATATATATATATATATATATATATATATATATGTATATATTCCCAAAAATATTATTTTGTTGTTGCTACAATTTGCTGTCAGATGTCAGGAAATTGCATTTAAGGGTGTTTCCTCGTAAAAATAAAATAAAATAACATTTTGGAGGAAACCCCCCCCCCCAGAATCCCTCCTCCTGTCAGTGCCTTTTCTGACTTTGGCCCCCGCCCCCACGCGAAAATTAAACGAACCTACGCCGTTGGTACATGTAAAAAGGCTTACTAAATAGAGGATTGATATATAAAATTGGGCTTTTGATTAGCTGACAACGTATTTGCTGTGGACATGAAAATATTTGGGTTAAATTTAAAATTTTCAATCCTATGGTTGAGTTAAAACTCTTTGCTTTAAATAGTTTTGTCGTACATATCTGTATTTTAGATATAATTATTATAACTTAGAGCCTAAAAATCAGAAGAAAAATAGTAATACTAGAATTAGAAATTTTGGATGCATTAATTAAGAAAAAAACTACCATGAAAAAATGTTTTAGTAATCATACACTTCTCCGAATTTGAATAGAATCTGAATGTTTCTACTTCTTTTCAAAAGATGCCAGGACACGTCCCTTATTCCATTCACGTGAATGTGTCTCTCTAATTAGAAAAGGGTGATAGATTGATACTTATGTAGAAATATGTATGGTAGCTATAAATCATATTCACATCCAATCAAGCAAGCTACCGTATTTTGGGCTATTAAGCCAAAGTGACGTCATGGAAGGTTCCAGAATGCAAGGATTAAAGAGCTCTACTCATTGTTTATATTCATGGCCAATAGATGGCCTTAGCAGTAGAGTACCAAATTGCTAATTATCCCCATCATTCACTCCTTATAATTTCTATTGCTTAATACCTTTTGCTATTTGAGCACAAACTTGCTATAAAACAGACGCATATGAACTTGATGTTCCAAGTTGTCTGGCCACAAGTTAATTCTTAGGAAATTACAAATTTCACAGTAAATGTCACAGAAATATTTCTTCAGCAAACAGTCGTTAGTTCAATTATATTTGGGGGTGAAGGGGGGAAGCCAGATTGTGCCACATGTACTGAAATTGGTGAGAAAATCAAGAAATTACACAATAATTTGATCTAATTTTCAATTACCTTTTTATGAAAACTTAAGAAAATAAATATGTCTAATGGTATGACTGTATTTTTAGTAAAAACTACGTAAAATAAAAATATTGTTACATTTCAAAAGGCATAATAACCCAACCCCATTTTAGCTCCTCCCATGAGATCGTGACGAGTTTTACTTTGCTGCCAATAGATGGCATCAGAGGTACCTTGTCCCAACTAATATAGTCTAATATTTGACGACCACGTGGGTCAAAAATGTGTGCTAGGAAGGTATAGGCAAGAGAATTGGTAGTTGGTAAATTGCTGAACGATCGTTTCCTTATTAGGAATGGATATTTTTATCAGATAATGGTATGAATTTTTCATATGCTATCGGAAGTAACCTGAGTTTACGTATAAAAGTGTTTACTTTTCCTTTTTTTCATCAGAACACATGAATATTAAGTCATTTCCCCGTACACGTGACCAAGGTAACAACCATCAGCATAGTTAATGTTGGTGGGAGGCGTTTGGGACAGCGCTGCCAAATGAAACTTCCTTGAATGGAGAATATCATTATTCATTACAGATTCAAATCATTTAAGAAGTAATAGTTATATGCCAGAAATTACATGACTATGGTGTAATTTGATGTCTTTATAATCACCGTAATCAGGAAATAGAAATGGGATAATGAAAAAGAAAAGGGTCACATTTCTGTGTCTTCGCCAACGCTTGACTCTGTTGCGTCATTCACCTGAGAATTTTTGTTTGTTAATAAGGGCGTTCCAGAGTGTAAACCAGTTATAAAATGAACCTTATCATCATGTCCTTAGTAAATGTATGCATGTCAGTAAAGCCGTTTCTTGGTTCAATATAGGTTTGAAGAATAACTATATTTCCTAATAAAAGTGTAAAACAGTTATGAAATAAACTTTATCATCATTTCCTTAGTTCTTTAGTAAATGTATGAATGTCACAAAATTTTTTTCTTGGCCCAATTTAGGTTAAAAAATATCTATTGATTATATATATATATATATATATATATATATATATATATATATATATATATATATATATATATATATATATATATATATATATATATATATGTATATATATATATATATATATATATATATATATATATATATATATATATATATATATATATATATATATATATATATATATATGTACATATATTATACACATGCAGTATATACAGTTTATATAGATATCATTAATCCTGAATATATATAAAAATATGAATCTGAAGGATCGTTGAGAGAGAGAGAGAGAGAGAGAGAGAGAGAGAGAGAGAGAGAGAGAGAGAGAGAGAGAGAGAGAGAGCATCAACAAGACTGGGTTGCTGATGATCTCTGCAAATGAATCAGAAGAGACGGAGTATATTTATAACAAGAAGAGCCAATGTTCATTTATGTGGATGTTGTGTTAAGCTATTAAACATATATGACAATTATTCATCAACATTAATTTTATTAATACGAATATTGATCGTGATGTTTTAAGGAATTTGGTTTTGGGCATAGAGTTGAAGAGGATAGTTCGGAGAAAAGGAAATGTGAACATCCTTGATCATAATGTCTCCCGGATTAATGAGACATTAAATAGAAATTTATTTGCTCTATATAAAAGATTGTCTCAAAGGAAATGTTTCTTCTGTAACGATATCAAAGTCAGATTAAATCATTGCTAATAAGTCACAAGAAAGGTTTCCTTTTGTTACATTTTTGATTCGACGGAAAGGTTAACAAAGAGAATAGGTCACTGGATGTCAAGAAAGGTTAATTGAGATTTTTTTCGAATTATTAAAAAGTTTTCTCAAATAAGTTATAAATACCGTATGATCAATTGAAATGGGAATAAAGGTTAGGTTGGTCTAGACTGTCAAATGTTTATCCTTATTTCTATCGGTCATAGATTGGTTCGAGTCCTTGGCAGGGCATTAGTATTTATCATTAAAAACATTTCCCTGAGTATTTGAAATCCCAAATTAGAGCAAATTTGATATGAGGAGGGATTTGTAATTTATTTAAAAAATGCAATATATATACATACATATATATATATATATATATATATATATATATATATATATATATATATATATATATATATATATATATATATATATACGTATATGTATATATAGCTTACACACACACGCGTATATATACATAAATATGCATACACACACACACACACACACACACACACATATATATATATATATATATACATATATATATATATATTTATATGATTATTGTAATCGGTCAGTTTTCTTTTTTTACAATTTTCATCAACACTTTTAGCTCCCAATCATGTGATTTTTCCTTTTCACGCCACACTCTACAAAATTATCTTGTAAGTACTTTGGGAGTCATAATCTTATCTCAGTGGTTATTCCATCGTAGCCAGAGCTTTCCATTTCCATTTTTCATTGATGGCTTCTACTTAAAAACACCGAATTCATTGATGGGCACATCAAGGCTTACATCAGCTTTAAGTGTATTAATCAAATTATACCCTTCATATCTCCTATTCATGACCTCACTAAAGTGTTCCATCTAACGTTGCCTTTCTTTATCTTCTGTTGTTATGTTCTGATGGATATATGCTTCTTCTACTTTACTGCCCTATAGATTTCATTAGTAATTCTATGAGCCATTCTTACACCATAACCACTCCCTGAATTCATAGTTTTGTCAACCTCATTTGCTTTCTTGTCTTAATATTATCTCCAGTCATTCTGGCTTTTCTGTTGACCTCGTAATCAATACTGGAATACTTAGCAATATGGCTTCTGAATGGAGGATTGGAGGATTGGGATCTATCTTACCATTTATTTGAAGATACTTGGGTTTGATACTAATAAGAGTTAGAAATTAATTTTTATTAAGCACAATAGTGTGTTAATTTTCACAATATATTAACTAATTAGGGACGATTCGAGTTGAATTAGAGCAATTGGATCACATGTTAGCGCTTTGGCTCCGACTTCTGATATAGCTTCTGGTGACATGATTTGTAGCTACGTTGCCTCTCTCAATGTTAGGTAGATATTTATTTCTATTCAACACGCTATTGGGATAAATTTCATTATCTATCTCTCTATCTATCTATCTATCTATTTATCTATCTATATATTTCTAGTCCTCAGCAAGACAAAGGCCTCAGACATGTCTTTTGTTTGACCAGTTTTCCTCACCACGATGACCAGTGCCTGTTGTTGATGGTGGGAAACGTTTGTCTGATCGGTCACAGCTAACCAACCTATTATGGGTGTCCCTGAGTAATACATCTTTGCTGATCATGGCAATGCACAAACCTTTCTCCACGTTAAGGTATTCCCACTCTGAAATGGATCTATCTATCTATCTATCTATCTATCTATCTATCTATCTATCTATCTATATATATATATATATATATATATATATATATATATATATATATATATATATATCTATATATATATATATATATATATATATATATATATATCTATCTATATATATATATATATATATATATATATATATATATATATATATATATATATATATATATACATATATGTATGTATGTACGTATGTATTTATATATACTGTACACACACATATATATATATGTATATATGCATATATATATATATATATATATATATATATAATATATATATATATATATATATGTGTGTGTGCATATATATACACACACAACCTCAAGAACATAAATACTCTATTCAAGGTACTAAATATCAATAAAAGGTATAGATCAGCGTCAATGACCTTAGATATCAGGATGCCAGAAAACCTCAAATCAATCAATCAATCAATAAAAGCTGTAGATAAATTTAAATTTTTTTGCACGGAAATTTTGCAACAAGGATAGAAAGACGCATTTTGTATGATGATAGTATTTTAACGCTTTGATAAATATGAAGCTCATGTGTATCATATATTCTAATTTTGCAAAAAGTAACGGCAGAAGTAATGAACACCAATGGCTTTCTTTCCTTATTAAGTAACATAGTGATAAAAACCGCTAAGTTACGTAATTATATACCGTTGCACCGACTCATCTTGTCTCATCCAATTCAAACTCAGTCAAGGACAAAAGGCCGAACAAACCTCCCTGTCTGTCCCTGAGCGCAAAAGCCTGTCTGGTTCCCCTTGGCATTGACCGTGGTCGACGGTGGTTGGGATGAAAGGAGTAGGCAAAAACGAGTAACCTTAAAAGACGGAAAAAAAACATGATCCTGGATTTTGTTGTTTTTAATCTTCTGATGAAAAAGTTGTAGAAGGAGTTTCTGTAAAGCTTTTGTATTGGGTATTCATGATATTCCATAGGTTACTTTTTTTCGTTATAGTAATAAAGTTATACACTTGATGATGCCTCTTTTTTTTTAATCAAAAAGACAAACTGGATTTCATGGGCAAAAGGTTACCTGGTGTCCTGTTTGGTGGGTAACTGTCCAGCGCGTCATCCTCAATGGGTAGCATCCCCAAAGCATTCGAGACTAAACAAACAATGCTTATTGAGAGTGCAAACCAGTTTTATATGTATTCTGGATTACACAGATATTATGGTAAAGGTTTGAAGGCTATAGATCCATAAGAGTCCATCCATTTCAGACTCGCAAATATGTACGGCAAATGATTTCGAACCTATGATTTTAGTCTGCAAAAATATGCGGGTAATGACTTTCAGAATACAGAAATGCGGAGGGATGATGATTTTGTTCTAAAGAGATATTTAGGGCAAAATCACATTGGCCATACAAATATGTGTGGCATTATGTCTCCTGCTCTACAAATGTACTGGATCAAATATGTGTGGCAATATGTCTTCTTCTCTACAAATGTACTGGAATGAATAAGTGTGGCTATATATCTTCTACTCTACAAATGTACTGGAACAATTATGTGTGGCAATATGTCTTCTGCTCTACAAATGTACTGGAACAATTATGTGTGGCAATATGTCTTCTTCTCTAGAAATGTACTAGAATGAATAAGTGTGGCTATATATCTTCTACTCTACAAATGTACTGGAACAATTATGTGTGGCAATATGTCTTCTGATCTACAAATGTACTGGAATGAATAAGTGTGGCTATATATCTTCTACTCTACAAATGTACTGGAACAATTATGTGTGGCAATATGTCTTCTACTCTACAAATGTATTGGAACAAATATGTGTTACAATATGTCTTCTGCTCTACAAATGTATTGGAACAAATATGTGTGGCAATATGTCTTCTGCTCTGCAAATGTATTGGAACAAATATGTGTTACAATATGTCTTCTGCTCTACAAATGTATTGGAACAAATATGTGTGGCAATTTGTCTTCTGCTCTACAAATGTATTGGAACAAATATGTGTGGCAATTTGTCTTCTGCTCTACAAATGCATTGGAACAAATATGTGTTACAATATGTCTTCTGCTCTACAAATGCATTGGAACAAATATGTGTGGCAATATGTCTTCTACTCTACAAATGTATTGGAACAAATATGTGTTACAATATGTCTTCTGCTCTACAAATGTATTGGAACAAATATGTGTGGCAATATGTCTTCTGCTCTACAAATGTACTGGAACAATTATGTGTGGCAATATGTCTTCTTCTCTAGAAATGTACTGGAATGAATAAGTGTGGCTATATATCTTCTACTCTACAAATGTACTGGAACAATTATGTGTGGCAATATGTCTTCTGATCTACAAATGTACTGGAACAATTATGTGTGGCAATATGTCTTCTACTCTACAAATGTATTAGAACAAATATGTGTTACAATATGTCTTCTGCTCTACAAATGTATTGGAACAAATATGTGTGGCAATATGTCTTCTGCTCTACAAATGTATTGGAACAAATATGTGTGGCAATTTGTCTTCTGCTCTACAAATGTATTGGAACAAATATGTGTGGCAATTTGTCTTCTGCTCTACAAATGCATTGGAACAAATATGTGTGGCAATATGTCTTCTGCTCTACAAATGCATTGGAACAAATATGTGTTACAATATGTCTTCTGCTCTACAAATGTATTGGAACAAATATGTGTGGCAATATGTCTTCTGCTCTACAAATGTATTGGAACAAATATGTGTTACAATATGTCTTCTGCTCTACAAATGTATTGGAACAAATATGTGTTACAATATGTCTTCTGCTCTACAAATGTATTGGAACAAATATGTGTGGCAATATGTCTTCTGCTCTACAAATGTATTGGAACAAATATGTGTGGCAATTTGTCTTCTGCTCTACAAATGCATTGGAACAAATATGTGTTACAATATGTCTTCTGCTCTACAAATGTATTGGAACAAATATGTGTGGCAATATGTCTTCTGCTCTACAAATGTATTGGAACAAATATGTGTGGCAATTTGTCTTCTGCTCTACAAATGCATTGGAACAAATATGTGTTACAATATGTCTTCTGCTCTACAAATGTATTGGAACAAATATGTGTGGCAATATGTCTTCTACTCTACAAATGCATTGGAACAAATATGTGTGGCAATATGTCTTCTGCTCTACAAATGTATTGGAACAAATATGTGTGGCAATTTGTCTTCTGCTCTACAAATGCATTGGAACAAATATGTGTGGCAATATGTCTTCTGCTCTACAAATGTATTGGAACAAATATGTGTGGCAATATGTCTTCTGCTCTACAAATGCATTGGAACAAATATGTGTGGCAATATGTCTTCTGCTCTACAAATGTATTGGAACAAATATGTGTGGCAATATGTCTTCTGCTCTACAAATGTATTGGAACAAATATGTGTGGCAATATGTCTTCTGCTCTACAAATGTATTGGAACAAATATGTGTGGCAATATGTCTTCTGCTCTACAAATGCATTGGAACAAATATGTGTGGCAATATGTCTTCTGCTCTACAAATGTATTGGAACAAATATGTGTGGCAATTTGTCTTCTGCTCTACAAATGCATTGGAACAAATATGTGTGGCAATATGTCTTCTGCTCTACAAATGTATTGGAACAAATATGTGTGGCAATTTGTCTTCTGCTCTACAAATGCATTGGAACAAATATGTGTGGCAATATGTCTTCTGCTCTACAAATGTATTGGAACAAATATGTGTGGCAATTTGTCTTCTGCTCTACAAATGCATTGGAACAAATATGTGTGGCAATATGTCTTCTGCTCTACAAATGCATTGGAACAAATATGTGTGGCAATATGTCTTCTGCTCTACAAATGTATTGGAACAAATATGTGTGGCAATTTGTCTTCTGCTCTACAAATGCATTGGAACAAATATGTGTGGCAATATGTCTTCTGCTCTACAAATGTATTGGAACAAATATGTGTGGCAATTTGTCTTCTGCTCTACAAATGCATTGGAACAAATATGTGTGGCAATATGTCTTCTGCTCTACAAATGTATTGGAACAAATATGTGTGGCAATATGTCTTCTGCTCTACAAATGCATTGGAACAAATATGTGTGGCAATATGTCTTCTGCTCTACAAATGCATTGGAACAAATATGTGTGGCAATATGTCTTCTGCTCTACAAATGCATTGGAACAAATATGTGTGGCAATTTGTCTTCTGCTCTACAAATGCATTGGAACAAATATGTGTGGCAATATGTCTTCTGCTCTACAAATGCATTGGAACAAATATGTGTGGCAATTTGTCTTCTGCTCTACAAATGTATTGGAACAAATATGTGTGGCAATATGTCTTCTTCTCTACAAATGTACTGGAATGAATAAGTGTGGCTATATATCTTCTACTCTACAAATGTACTGGAACAATTATGTGTGGCAATATGTCTTCTGCTCTACAAATGCATTGGAACAAATATGTGTGGCAATATGTCTTCTTCTCTAGAAATGTATTGGAACAAATATGTGTGGCAATTTGTCTTCTGCTCTACAAATGCATTGGAACAAATATGTGTGGCAATATGTCTTCTGCTCTACAAATGCATTGGAACAAATATGTGTGGCAATATGTCTTCTGCTCTACAAATGCATTGGAACAAATATGTGTGGCAATATGTCTTCTGCTCTACAAATCTATTGGAACAAATATGTGTGGCAATTTGTCTTCTGCTCTACAAATGTATTGGAACAAATATGTGTGGCAATATGTCTTCTGCTCTACAAATGTATTGGAACAAATATGTGTGGCAATATGTCTTCTGCTCTACAAATGCATTGGAACAAATATGTGTGGCAATATGTCTTCTGCTCTACAAATGCATTGGAACAAATATGTGTGGCAATATGTCTTCTGCTCTACAAATGTATTGGAACAAATATGTGTGGCAATATGTCTTCTGCTCTACAAATGTATTGGAACAAATATGTGTGGCAATATGTCTTCTGCTCTACAAATGTATTGGAACAAATATGTGTGGCAATATGTCTTCTGCTCTACAAATGTATTGGAACAAATATGTGTGGCAATATGTCTTCTGCTCTACAAATGCATTGGAACAAATATGTGTGGCAATATGTCTTCTGCTCTACAAATGTATTGGAACAAATATGTGTGGCAATATGTCTTCTGCTCTACAAATGCATTGGAACAAATATGTGTGGCAATATGTCTTCTTATCTACAAATGTACTGGAACAAAGATGTGTAGCAATATGTTTCCTGCTCTTCAAAATATGTACAGGACATTATTTCAAGTTTATACAAACTAGAAAGATGCTCTGCAGTACAAACATATGTGAGAAAAGCTTTTGTTTATGTAATCATAGACGGTAAAATTTAATAAAAAGAAGAAGAAGCATATGGCCATCAAAAAGAGAGATGGATCTGTTATAATAACAGAAGATAAAAAAAGACATCATTAGATGGAACACTTTAGTGAGGTTATTAATAGGAGATATGAAGGGAGTAATTTGATTGATATACCTGAAGCTGAGGAAGACCTTGATGTGCCCATGAATGAATTAATTGCGTTTGAAATCGAAACTACTATTAAAAACCAAAGAGATGGAAAGCCTTTGGTTACTATGGAATAACTGCTGAGATGTTGAGATGATATTGGGTGAAAATAAGTAACTCCTAGAATACTTACAAAATTATTTTGTAGAATATGATATAATGAGGCAAAATCTGATGAATGGGAGGTAGGATTGTTAGTGAAAAAAAAAAAAAGCAGATGTGACGGATTGCAATAATTACAGAGGTATCACACTTACGTCAGTTATCATGAACATATATAGTATGCTCATTCTAGAGAGAGAGAGAGAGAGAGAGAGAGAGAGAGAGAGAGAGAGAGAGAGAGAGAGAGAGAGAGAGAGAGAGAGAGAGAGAGAGAGAGAGAGAGATTGATGAGAAGCTGAGAGGCGAACAAGCAGGATATAGAAAAGGTGGAAGTTATACTAACCAAATTTTCATTTTGAGACATGTGGTACAGCAATGTGTAGCATACAGCAATCCAGTTTTGATGGTATTTGTGGACTATGAAAAAGCCTATCATAGTGTGCACGGGCCAATTTTGTAGAGAGTCCTGCGTTATTATGGAATTCCTCTTAAATATGTTAATTTGATTTAAGTCTGTTCATGAGCATAGTAAGTGCAAAGTTAATGTTAGTGGAGTCCTATCAAATGAATTTCCAGTTAACAGTGGAGTACTCCAAGGGAATGTGTTGTCACCTATGTTGTTTATCCCCATCATTTTTTTTTGTAATGCATAGAACTGTTGGAGATGGCAGGGAAGGATTGGATTGGTCTGGTAACAGAAAATTAGCAGACCTAGAGTATGCTGATGACGCTGTCCTTATTAGCAGAAAACCACTGGAGTTTCAAAGCTTGCTTACCAGAATGAATGAAATATCACATGAAGTTAGGCTCAAGATAAATAGAAGAAAGACATAGATGCTGAGGACGGAATTTACCATGGAAGATGAAATATCACTGAAAGGAGAAAAGATTAATGAGGTGGAATCATCTAAATATTTAGGAACTATGGTGTCTAATATAAGATGTTTATAATCTAAGTTTAATGAAAGATTGAAAATACATACCAGACAAGGGCTAGGTTAAGTAAAATCTAGAAATCAAAACGCTTGAAATTACATATAGGAATCAGGCTATATATCTATAGTGAGATCGGTGTTACTGTATGGACATGAGTCGTGGTATGACAATGAAACAGTATCCAATAGACTTTATAGATTTGAGAACAAAGCCCTCAGAAGTTGAATGTCAGGACAGGATTAGAAACAAAACTGTAAGAGAGATTACCTGAGTGTCATATGTGGATGTGATCATGGTGAGCGGTAGATAAAGATGTTTTGGGCATGCTTTTCGCGCTTCCCAAGAGAGATTAGTTCACCAAACTTTCAACTGGGCTCCACAAGGCACTAGAAGAGTCTGAAGACCCAGGTCTACATGGATTAGGACTATGAAGCGTGAAGCAGAAGATGAAGAATGAAGAAATATTGATTTAAAGCTCAAGATAGATACGACTGTCGAAATCTAACGGAGGCCCTTTGTGTGAATAGGCGTAGGAGGATATGATGAGGATGATGATGAATGTAGACTACTCTGCCCTTTATATATATATATATATATATATATATATATATATATATATATATATATATATATATATATATATATATATATATATATATATATATATATATATATATATACATACACAAACACACACACACACACACACACATATATATATATATATATATTATATATATATATATATATATATATATATATATATATATATATATATATATATATATATATATATATATGTATGTATACCTGATATATATAATCATCTTCTTCGACTAAAACTTGTCCTGCTATATCCAATATTTCCTTTATTAGATTTTTTTTTATGTTTTCTGATAGTTTTCCTTGATCTGGTTTAGAAACTTTTCCACTTATCTCTTGTGCTGATTCCAATACAAATTTTTTAAAATTAATCTTCATCTCGTCTTTATTGGCTTCCGTTTCACCATGTAACTTAGAGTACCTACTGTATATTGTATTGCTAAACTAAACTCATCATAACTCAGTTATTTTTCTTACAACTTGTTAAGTAATACAGTAAGATGATTCTTCCCTAAACAGGGTCCTGACATGTATATTGGAGGTTCAGTTTCTAAAGGTGGTCTTTTCTAGTCCACACACCACACACACACACACACACACACACATATATATATATATATATATATATATATATATATGTGTGTGTATATACACGCACACACATATATATATATATATATATATATATATATATATATATATATATATATATATATATATATTGATTGATTGTTTTGCAAATAAAAATGCACTTTAAAAACCTTAATTTTTTAAGACCAATACAGTATGGAGTACTTTTCTTTTTGTGAGGTATTCATCTTTATACCAGAGCCAAATAACGTAATTATCAATTAAAACATTAGATGTAAAATATAAATTAGGCGAAATTAAAAACATAAAAGCTGTTAGAAATTTAAAGAGAAAATTGGAACTGAAAAACAAATGATAGATATATTATATCGCAAGTAAAAACACAATAGGCTTAGAAAACCGGTAGCCCTAAGTTAATCAATATTGGAAGTGAGTTTATATCAAAGAATCAATATCGTTAGCAATATTTCCTTATAGTCACTTTGTGCAAATTGTAATTGGTCACATACAATTAGTCAAAAAAAAAAAAAAATTGTTGTTGTTACAATTTGCTGTCAGATGCCAGGATATTGCATCTAAAGGTGTCTTCTCGTAAAAAAAATTCTGGAGGAGGTCCCCCAGACCCCCACCGTCAGTGCCTTTTCAAACTTTAGTCCCCCCCCCCGCTCGAAGAAATGCTCCTACGCCCCTGGTACATGTAACAAGGCACACTATATAGATGATTGGTATCTATAATTGGGCTTCTGATTAGCTAACAACGTATCTGCTGCGGACATGAATATATTTGGGTTAAATTTGAGATTGTTAATTCTATGGCTGAGTTTTAATTCAGTTTTTAGAATATTAGGATCTGTTCAATATATTTTTATCGTACATATCTGTATTTGAAATATAATTACCATTAACTTAAGAGTCTAAAATCAGAAGAAAATAGTATTATTAGATTATGAATTATGGATGCATTAATTAAAAAAAAGTACCATGAAAAAATGTTTTAGTCATCACACACTTCTCCAAAATAGAATAGAATCCGAATGTTCTACTTCTTTTCAAAAGATGGCAGCACACGTCCCTTATTCCATTCATGTTAATGATTTCATCCAATATAATAAAAATGATGATAAATTGATACTTATGTAGAAATATGTGTAGCAGGTATAAATTATATTAAGTTTCAATTAAGTAAGCTACAGTATTTTGGGCTGTTTTTAAGCCATAGTGACGTGATGTAAGGTTCCATAATGCAAGGATCAAAGAGCTCTGCACATTGTTTATTTTCACGGCCAATATATGGCCTTAGCAGTAGAGTACCAATTGCTAATTATCCCCATCATCCACTCATTATAATTTTTATTACTTCATTTGTGTTGCTATTTGGGAACAAAGCTTTTATAAAACAGACACATGTGAACTTAATGTTCCAAGTTGTCTGGCCACATCTTAATTCTTAGGATATTACAAATTTCACAATAAATGTCAGAGAAATATTTCTTCAGCAATCAATCGTTAGTTCAATTATATTTGGGGGTGAAGGGGGGACGCCAGATTGTGCCACATGTACTGAAATTGGTGAGAAAATCAATTAATTACACAATTATTTGATCTAATTTTCAATTACCATTTTATGAAAACAAAAGAAAATATGTTTTATGTTATGACATGTATTGTTAGTAAAATCTACGTAGAATAACAATATTGTTATATTCAGAAAGGCATGATAACCCAAACCCCCCTAGGTCCCTCTCTTAGATCGCAACAAGTTTTACTTTACCGACAATAGATGGCATCAGAGGTACCTTGTCGAAACTAATTTAGTTTAATATTTGACGACCACGTGAGTCAAAAATTTGTGCTAGGAAGGCAGAGGTTAGAAGATTGGTACTTGGTAAATTGTCCAACGATCGTTTCCTTATTATGTATGGATATTTTTATCAGATAACGATGTGAATTTTTCATATGCTATCGGAAGCAACCCGAGTTAACTTATAAGAGTGTTTACTATTTCCTTTTTTCATCAGAACACATGGATATTAAGTCATTTCCCTGTACACGTGACCAAGGTAACAATCATCAGCATAGTTGATGTTGGCGGGAGGCGTTTGGGACAGCGCTGCCAAATGGAATTTCCTTGAATGGCGAATATCATTATTCATTACAATTCAAATCATCTAAGAAGTAATAGCTATATGCCAGAAGATGCATGACTATGGTGTAATTTGATGCTTATATAATCAGCGTAATCATCATAGACAAATCGAATAAGGAAAAAGAAAAGGGTCACTTTTCTGTGTCTTCGCCAACGCCTGACTGTGTTGCGTCATCCACATGAGAATCTGTCTGTTAATAAGGGTGTTCCAGAGTGTAAAACAGTTATAAAATGAACCTTATCATCATGTCCTTAGTTCCTTAGTAAACGTATGCATGTCAGTAAAGCTGTTTCTTGGTTCAATATAGGTTTAAAGAATAACTGTATATATTCTTAATAAATGTGTATAACAGTTATAAAACAAACCTCATCATCATTTCCTTAGTTCTTTAGTAAATGTATGAATATCAATAAAACTTTTTCTTGGCCTAATTTAGGTTAAAAAATATCCATTGAGTTTGTGTGTGTATATATATATATATATATATATATATATATATATATATATATATATATATATATATATATATATATATATATATATATATACTGTATATATATACATATACATATACAGTATATGCAGTATATATACATATCATTAATGTTTCCCTTACCAATAACGGCTACAGTCTTTATTAGCCAATCGTGAATATATATAAAAAATCTGCATCTAAAAGACCATTGAGAGAGAGAGAGAGAGAGAGAGAGAGAGAGAGAGAGAGAGAGAGAGAGAGAGAGAGAGAGAGAGAGAGAGAGAGAACATCATGAAGACTGGGATGCTGATGATCTCTGCAAATGAATCAGAAGAGACGGAGTATACTTAAAACAAGAAGAGCCAATAGTCATTTATATATGTGAAGTGTGGATGTTGCATTAAGCTATTAAAGATTTATAAAAATTATTTATAATCATTTATTTTTATTGGTACGAAAAATGATCGTGATGTTTTAAGGAATTTGCTGATGGGCATAGAGTTCAAGATGATAGTGTGGAGAGACGGGAATGTAAGCATATATGATTTTAATGTACCCGGGATTGATAAAAATATGAATAAAGTTTTGCTCTATACAAAAGTTTGTTTCAAAGGATGAGTTTCTTCTGTAACGATATCAAATTCAGTTTAAATAATTGCCATCACATCACAAGAAAGGTTTCCCCTTTTAACATTTTTGATTCGATGAAAAGGTTAACATAGATGATAGGTTGATGGATGTCAAGAAAGGTTAATCAATTTTTTTTTTTCAAAGTATCATAAAGCTTTTTAAGATAAGTTACAAAACCCTATGATTGATAGAAATGTGAATAAAGGTTAGGCTGGTATAAACTGTCAAATGTTTAATTCTATCGGTCATATTTAGGTTCTAGTTCTTGGCAAGGCAGAGATATTTATCATTAAAGGCATTCCCCTAAGTGTTTGAAATCCCAAAGTAGAGCAAATTCGATATTAGGAGGGATTTGTAACTTATTTGAAAAATGTAATACACACACACATACACACACACACACACACACACACACACATATATATATATATATATATATATATATATATATATATATATATATATATATATATATATATATATATGATTATTGTGATCAGTTATTTCTCCTTTTTTACAATTTCCATCAGCACTCTTAGCTCCTAATCATGTGATTTTTCCTATTCACACCACAGAATGCAAAATTATCTTGTAAGTATGTTAGGAGTCATAATATCATCTCAGTGGATATTCCATCGTAGCCAGAGCTTTCCATCTCTTGATTTTTTTATTGATAGCTTCTACTTATAAACACCGAATTCATTCATAGGCACATCAAGGTCTACATCAGATTTAGGTATATTAATAAGATTATTCCCTTCATATCTCCTATTCATGACCGCACTAAAGTGTTCCATCTAACGTTGCCTTTCTTCATCTTCTGTTGTTATATCCATCTCTTGTTTTGATGGGTATATGCTTCTTCTACTTTACCGCTCTATAGATTTCATTAATAATTCTATGAGCCATTCTTACACTATGACCGCTCCCTGAATTTATAGTTTTGTCAACCTCATTTGCTTTCTTGCCTAATTATTCTCTCCAGTCATTCTGGCTTTTCTGTTGACCTCGTAATCAGTACTGGAATACTTAGCAATATGGCTTCTGAATGGAGGATTGGGATCTATCTTGCCATCTATTTGAAGATACTAGGGTTTGATACTAATAAGAGTTGGAAATTTATTTTCATTAAGCCCAATAGTGTGTTTATTTCCACAATGTATTAACTAATTAGGGTCAATTCAAGTTGAATTAGAGCAATT
>NC_090754.1:37984792-37994792 GCF_036898095.1 Palaemon carinicauda | reverse complement strand
TGTGAACTTAATGTTCCAAGTTGTCTGGCCACAACTTAATTCTTAGGATATTACAAATTTCACAATAAATGTCAGAGAAATATTTCCTCAGCAAACAGTCGTTAGTTCAATTATATTTGGGGGTTAAGGGGGGACGCCAGATTGTGCCACATGTACTGAAATTGGTGAGAAAATCAATTAATTACACAATTACTTGATCTAATTTTCAATAACCTTTTTATGAAAACAAAAGAAAATATGTTTCATGGTATGACATGTATTGTTAGTAAAATCTACGTAGAATAACAATATTGTTATATTCCGAAAGGCATGATAACCCAAATCCCCCTAGCTCCCTCCCTTAGATCGCAACAAGTTTTACTTTGCCGACAATAGATGGCATCAGAGGTACCTTGTCGAAACTAATTTAGTTTAATATTTGACGACCACGTGGGTCAAAAATTTGTGCTAGGAAGGTAGAGGTTAGAAGATTGATAGTTGGTAAATTGTCCAACGATCGTTTCCCTATTATGTATGGATATTTTTATCAGATAACGATGTGAATTTTTCATATGCTATCGGAAGCAACCCGAGTTAACTTATAAGAGTGTTTACTATTTCCTTTCTTCATCAGAACACATGGATATTAAGTTATATCCCCGTACACGTGACCAAGGTAACAATCATCAGCATAGTTAAAGTTTGGTGGGAGGCGTTTGGGACAGGGCTGCCAAATGGAATTTCTTTGAATGGCGAATATCATTATTCATTACAATTCAAATCATTTAAGAAGTAATAGCTATATGCCAGAAGATGCATGACTATGGTGTAATTTGATGCTTATATAATCAGCGTAATCATCATAGACAACTCGAATAAGGAAAAGAAAAGGGTCACATTTCTGTGTCTTCGCCAACGCCTGACTGTGTTGCGTCATCCACCTGAGAATCTGTCTGTTAATAAGGGTGTTCCAGAGTGTAAAACAGTTATAAAATGAACCTTATCATCATGTCCTTAGTTCCTTAGTAAATGTATGCATGTCAGTAAAGCTGTTGCTTGGTCCAATGTAGGTTAAAAGAATCCATTTATTATATCTATCTATCTATCTATCTATCTATATCTATATATATCTATCTATCTATCTATCTATCTATCTATCTATCTATCTATCTATCTATCTATCTATCTATCTATCTATCTATATATATATATATATATATATATATATATATATATATATATATATATATATATATATATATATATATATATATAACATTAATGTTTTCCCTCACTAATAACGGCCACGGTCTTCTTAAGTCAATTATGGGCCAATCTTGAATATAAAAAAAAAATCTGTTTCCTAGAGAGAGAGAGAGAGAGAGAGAGAGAGAGAGAGAGAGAGAGAGAGAGAGAGAGAGAGAGAGAGAGAGAGAGAGCCACCTACAAGACAGGGATGCTAAGGATCTCTGCAAATTAATCAGACGAGGCCGAGTATACTTATAACAAGAAGAGACAATGTTCATTTATATAGGTGAAGTGTGGATGTTGCATTTAACTATTAAAGATATATGCCTATTATTTATCAACATTTATTCTTATTAGTACGAATATTGATCGTGATGTTTTAAGGAATTTTGTTCTAGGCATAAGGTTGAAGATGATAGTTTGGAGAAACGGAAATGTATGCATCATTGATTATAATGTCACTGGGATTAATGAGAATATAAATAAAGTTTTGCTCTATACAAAAGCTTGTTTCAATGGAAGGGTTTCCTCTGTAACGATATTAAAGTCAGTTTAAATCATTACCATTAAATCACAAGAAAGGTGTCCCGTTTTTATATTTTTGATTCGATGGAAAGGTTAACAAAAATTATAGGTTTCCGGATGTCAAGAAAGGTTAATTGAGATTTTATCAAATTATTAAAAAAGTTTTTCAAATAGTTTATAAATACCCTATGATCGATAGAAAGGGGAATAAAGGTTAGGCTGGTCTAAACAGTCAGATGTTTATCCTTATCTAGATAGGTTCGATTCCTTGGCAGAAATGTTTATCATTGAAGAAATTTCCTTAAGTGTTTGAAATCCCATAGTAGTTCAAATTCAGTATTAGGAGGCATTTGTAACTTATTTGAAGAATTTATGTATATAATATATATATATATATATATATATATATATATATATATATATATATATATATATACATATATATATATATATATATATATATATATATATATATATATATATATATATATATATATATATATATTTTATATTTACCATCATAGAAATTTCTTTCAGCGTTTGAAATACCAAGGCAGAGTGAATTCGATATTAAAAGGGGATTTGTAACTTATCTAAAAAAGAATATATATATATATATATATATATATATATATATATATATATATATATACATACATATATATATATATATATATATATATATATATATATATATATATATATATATATATGTATATATATGTATGTATATATATGTATATGTATACATACACACATATATGTATATATATGTATATGTATACATACACATATATGTATATATATTGAACATGTATCAATAACACCATGTAAATATCAACCACAATGACATTCAATAATGAATTCAACCTTTGGGAATATATATATATATATATATATATATATATATATATATATATATATATATATATATATATATATATATATATATATATATATATATCCACTGAAAATATATTTGTGATAGATGCTTCAGGCTAGGCAAGAATTCCCATACCATCTGAGCCTTTTTAAACTTTAGGCCATGAAAAACGTTCCCAGCCCTGGCCCCACTAACATTAACTTTGCTCTTGCTATGCTCATGAACAGACTCAATAGAATGCTGTGCAATATGTGTCAAAATGAAAAATTGGTCAATGCATCTTCTACTTTTTTGAAATCCTGCTTATTCATCTCTCAACTTCTCATCAATCTTTCTCTCAAGTCTCTGTAGAAGAAACATACTACTGTATATATTCTTATGTCAACTGACGTAGGTGTGATGCCTCTGTAATTATTGCAGTCAGTTATGTCTGCTTTTTTGCCATTTCCACCAACACTCCGAGCTCCCATTCATCAGGTTTTGCCTCGTCACGCCACAAAATATAAAATAATCTTGTAAGTATTCTGGGGGTAGCTTCATTTTTCAGCCAATATCATTTTAGTGGTTAGTCCATCGTAATAATAATAATAATAATAATAATAATAATAATAATAATAATAATAATAATAATCTATACAAAAGCTTGTTTCAAAGGAAGCTTTATTTTCGTAACGATATCAAAGGCAGTTTAAATCATTGCCAATAAATCACAAGAATGGTTTCCCCATTGTTACATTTTTGATTCGATGGAAAGGTTAACAAAGATGATAGGTTGTCGGATGTCAAGAAAGGTTAATTGAGATTGCTTTTTCGATTATAAAAAAAAATTCTCAAATAAGTTTCAAATTACCCAATGATTGATAGAAATGGGAGTAAAAGTTAGGCTAGTCTAAACAGTCAAATGTTTATCCTTATTTCTATCGGTTATAGATTGGTTCGAGTCCTTGGCAGGGCAGAAATATTTACTATTAAAGAAATTTCTCTAAGCGTTTGAAACCCCGAAGTAGAGATAATTAGGTATTAGGAGGTAATTTATTTGAAATATATATGTATATATATACATATATATATATATACACACACACACACACACACATATATATATATATATATATATATATATATATATATATATATATATATATATATATGTATATATACTTATATATATGCATCACTAACACTTGAGATTTTAATCAAAGTAAATATCAACCACAAAGGCATTTAATATCGAATTCTACCTCTGAGAATATATATATATATATATATATATATATATATATATATATATATATATATATATATATATATATATATGTATATATATATATATATATATATATATATATATATATATATATATATATATATATACATATATATATGTATATATATACATATATATACACACATATATATATCTATATATATATATATATATATATATATATATATATATATATATATATATATATATATATATATATATATATATATATATATATATATAAATTATATATATATTGAATATGGATCACTAACACTTGGTATTTTAATCAAAGTAAATATCAACCACAAGGGCATTTAATATAGAATTCTACCTTTGAGAATATATAGAATATATATCCACTAGAAATTTATCGATCATAAATGCCTCTGGCTGGGGAAAGATTCTTCCACCATCTGAGACTTTTCAAAATTTAGCCCACCCAGCCCGAAAAACGCTCCCAGCCCCTGTTCCTCTAACATTAACTTTTCACTTACTATGCTCACGAACAGACTTAGTAAAATGCAGTGCAACATGTCTCAAAATGAAAATTTGGTTAGTAAGACTTTTACATTTTCGAAATCCTGCCTGTTCCTCTCTCAGCTTTTCATCAATCATTTTCTTTAGTCTCTTAAGAATGAGCATACTACATATTTTCATGACAACTGACCTCAGTGTGATGCCCTCTGTAATTATTGCTATCAGTCAGGTCTACTTTTTTGCCATTTTCAGCAACACTCCTAGATCCCATTCATCAGGTTTTTCCTCTTCACGCCACAATCTACAAAATAGTCTTGTAAGTATTCTGGGGTCATTTCATATTCGGCCGATATCATCTCAGTGGTTATTCCATCTCCTGAGATTTTCAATGATAGCTTCGACTTGAAAGCACCGAATTCATTTATCGGCATATTAAGGTTTTCCTCAGCTTTAGGTATATAAATCTTAGTCTTACTCATATTCAGTTTCAGTCCTGCTTTCTCTATTCAAATCTTCTATCTTTTTTTTTTAATTCCTCCCATGATTCACTAAACTCAACTATGCCATCTGCAAATATTAAGTTGTTAAGGTATTGCCAATTAATATTAATTCCAACATTTTCTTAATATATTCTTAAAAAAATTTTCTATACTTGCTGTGAATAATTTAGGAGAGATGGGGTCTCCCTGTCTAATTCCTTTCTCAATCGGAATTTTCTCACTATTGTTATGTAGTTTTAGGTTGGCTGTACTTCCTGTATAGATGTCTTCAAGTGTTCTAACATAAGATTCAGCTATTCCTTGTCTTTGAAGGGCTTTCATTATTGCTGATGTTTTGACAGCATCAAAAGCTTTCTCATAGTGTATGAATGCCATACATAGTTGTTTATCATATTCTGTTGATTTTTTTTCCATTAGCTTGTTGATTATATGGATATAGTCAGTTGGTGAATACCCACTTCTAAAGCCTGCCTGCTCTCTTGGTTGATTAAAGTCTAGCTGTCTTTCTATTCGGCCTAATATGATCGTTGTAAATATTTTATATAATACTGAGAGTAAACTTATTGGGCGGTAATTTTTCAAGCCTTTTATGTCTCCCTTTTTGTCAATTAGTGTAATGATAAAGTATTTCCAAGCTGTAGGTATAGAGCATTCTTGCAGACATTTGGTGTAGAGTTCAGCCAGTTTTAATACTATGAAATCTATTATTAAATCAATTGTTAGACCATCTTCTAATGCTGCTTTGCCTCTTTTCATGCCTTTTAATGGTTTCTTTACTTCTCCTAGTGTTAGGCTTGGTACTGGCTCAGGCTATTTCTTATGAGTATTATGCAGCATTGTATGAAAATCCTCTGCAATATTTATCACCCCATCTCTATTATGGATATTTCCATTTTCATCATTTAAAGCAAACCTCTGTTGGCGTTCTGTTCCAAGTCTTCTTTTCACCAGTTTGATGCATCTTCCTATCTTTAGAGGTTCCTCAATTTTAGTCTGATTATGTTTACTGATATCCCTGGTTTTAGTGTATTTATTGCTTTGGATAGTTAAGCTAATTCTATTTTATCTCTTTTCTTTCTTAGGTTTTTGGTCTCTTCTGATAGTTTTCCTTAATCTTGTTTAGGAACTCTTCCACTTATTTCTTGTGCTGATTCCAACACAAATTTTCTTAAATTACTGTTCATTTCTTCTTTACATGGTTCATATTTCATCATGTAGGTGGGAGTATCTATTTTTTGTTGCTAAACTAAACTCATCAGATTTTTCTCCTATTACAGGAGAGTTTATTTTCTTTCTATAAACTAATTTTTCTGTCTCTTCTCAAAGATCTAATAAAATTTTGCTTCTCACCTTTCTATGATCATTTGACTTTAACTTGTTTAACACTGTTACATCTTTAACTAAATTGGCCTTTTCACTAAGAATAATATATATATATATATATATATATATATATATATATATATATATATATATATACATATATATATATATATATATATATATATATATATATATATATATATATATATATATACATATATATATATATATGTATATATATATCTATATATATACATATATGTACATAAATATATGTATGCATGTATGTATATATATATATATATGTATATATATACATATATATATATATGTATGTGTATATAAATATATATATATATAAATATATATATATATATATATATATATATATATATATATATATATATATATATATAGACATATATATATATATATATATATATATATATATATAGATACATATATGTATATAAATATATGTATGTATGTATGAATGTATATATATATATATATATATATATATATATATATATATATATATATATGTATATGTATGTACATATATATATATATATATATATATATATATATATATATATATATATATATATATATATATATATATATATCATGAGTGCTATGAAGAACTGTAGAGTGTAACTGATGAGATCCTAGGGAGAGATATGGAAATTTTGATTAGTGAACTCAATGCTAAAGTTGGAGAGAATAATCAAGATATAGAGATTTACAAATAATTCTGTCATTGGAGGTTCTCTCTTCCAGCACAAGGAAATCCGCAAATATACATGGACTTCACTATGTGGCAATTACAAAAATCAAATAGAACCCATAGTTATTAATGAAGAGAGAAAGAGGACTCTGAGAAATGCAAGAATCTATAGAGGTGCAGATACTGGTAGTGATCACCCGCTTTTCATTGCCACACTGAATTTAAACTGAATGCACCCAACAGAAAAGTATGTAGAATACCTAGGTTTGATACAATTAAACTTTTAGAAGAAGAGCTCAGAGAAACATTTGCAATTGAATGTAGTAATCGATTTGTGGTCTTAGAAACTTTAAGAGACGAAGAGAAGACAATTAAGAATGGTTTATTATTAAGTGAAGTTATAGGACATGCAGCTACAAGGTGAGAACCATGGATATCAAATGATATGTGGGACAAATGAATCGCTAAAAGTTTTCGAGGAAGTAATGAAAATTACAAGGTAGATCATTCTAAGTATTCCAGTATTGAAAGATATGTCAAAAGAAAAGCCAGAATGTTTAGACAGGAAAGATGATGAGGCTTACAAATCTATGAATTTAGGGAGTGGCTATGGTATAAGAATTGCTCACATAATTATTAATGAAATCTCTACGGGGGCAAAGAAGAAGCATATACCCAACAAAGAGAGAGATGGATCTGTTATAACAACAGAAGATGAAGGAAGGCAACGGTAGAAGGAACAATTTAGTAAGGCCATGAATAGGAGATATGAAAGGAATAATTTGATTGATATACCTGAAGCTGAGGAAGACCTTGATATGTCCGTGAATGAATTAAGTGTGGTTGAAGTCGAATCTATAATTAAAAACCCAAAGAGATGGAAAGCCTCTGGATACGATGGAATAACTGCTGAGATGATATTGGGTGAAAATGAAGTGACTCTGAAAATACTTACAAGACTATTTCGTAGAATGTGGCATAAAGAGGCAAAACCTGATGAATGGGAACTACGATTATTGGTGAAAATGGCCAAAAAAAAGAAAAAAAAGAAAAAAAAAGAAAAAAAAAAGAGATCTGACTGATTGCAATAATTACAGAGGTATCACACTTATGTCAGTTGTCATGAAAATATATAGTATGCTCGTTCCAAAGACTAGAGAGAGATAAGGGAAGGATTGATGAAATGCTGAGAGATGAAAAAGTAGGAGTTTGAAAAGGTAGAAGTTTTACTGACCAAATTTTCATTTTAAGACATGTAGTTCAGTATTTGTAGACTATGGAAAAGCCTTTGATAGTATGCACCGGCAAATTTTGTGGAGAGTCCTGCGTTATTATGGAATTCCTCTTAAATATGTAAATTTGATTAAGTCTGTTCGTAAGCATAGCAAGTGTGAAGTTAGTGTTAGTGGAGTCCTATCAAATGAATTTCCAGTGAACAGTGAATTACTCCAGGGGCATGTGTTGTCACCTACGTTGTTTATCTTCTTAAGGAATTTTGTAATGCATATAACAGTTGGAGATGGTGGAGAAGGATACGAATGGAATGGTAACAGGAATTTAGTTGACCTAGAGTATGCTGATGACGCTGTCCTTATTAGTAGAACACCACAAGACTTGCAAAGCTTGCTCACCAGAATGCATTGAATATCACATGAGATTGAAAAATGGCAAGAATGGGGAAGTTAGTTTACAAGGATAGAGATTGAAAAGAGTTGAAAATTTCAGGTATTTAGGATCAACAGTTGCAGAGGATGGTGATCTGGGGGCAGAAATAAACCACAGAATACAAGCAGGATGGAAGAATTGGAAAAAAGTGCGTGTACACAGGAAAGTTGTGAGACCAGCAATGATGTATGGAGCGGAGACGTGGGCAATAAAGAAGACAGAAGAGAAAAAGATGGATGTGGCAGAGATGAGAATGTTGAGATGGATGTATGGGGTGACAAGAAGAGATAAGATACGGAATGAGGTAATTAGGGGTACTCCTAGAAAACTATCAGATAAGATCCAAGAAAGTAGAATGAGGTAGTATGGTCATGTCAGGAGAAAAAATGAACAATATATTGGGAGGAGAGTGATGGAAATAGAGGTACAGGGAACGAGAAGGAGAGGGAGATCAAAGCAAAGGTGGGTGGACTGTATCAAGGATGACCTTCGATCTAAGGGATTAACCGGTGATGAGGTGTAGGACAGAGGTAGATGGAGAAAGCTGACCAGAAACATCGACCCCACATAGAAGTGGGAAAAGATGCAGACAAAGAAGAAGAAGTTGAGCTGAAGATAAATAGAAATAAAAAGATAATGAGAACGGAATATGCAATGGAAGATGAAAATCATTGGAAGGAGGAAGGATCTATAGAATTGGAGTTTAATGAAAGATTGAAAAAGGCAAATCAGACAATGGATAGGCTAAGTAAAATTTGGAAATCAAATCGCCAGTAATTACATATAAGAATCAGGTTATATATCGGTTTAGTAAGATCAGTGTTCCTGTATGCACATGAGTCGTGGTATGACAATGAAACAATTTCCAACAGATTTAGTAGATTTGAGAACAAAGCCCCCAGAAGGATATTGGGAGTTAGATGGTAGGACAGGATTAGCAATGAAACTATAAATGAGATTATTTGAGTGCCATATGTGGATGAGATCATGATGAAGAGTAGATGGAGGTGGTTTTGACATACTCTTCACACTCCCCAAGAGAGATTAGTTCACCAAAATTTCAACTGGGCTCCAAAAGGCAATAGAATAGTTGGAGGACCCAGACCTATATGGCTTAGGAATATGACGCATGAAATATAGGATCTTTAAAATTTGAGTTTAATGAAAGATTGAAAAAAAAAAACAAATCAGACAATGGGTAGGTTAGGTAAAATTTAGAAATCAAATCGCCCAAAAACACATAAAAATTAGTCTGTATATCAGTTTATTGAGATCGGTGTAACTGTATGAGTCGTAGTATGACAATATTGGGAGTTGAAAGGCAGGACAGGATTAGAAATGAATCTATAAGAAAGATTTACTCGAATACCATATGTGGATGAGATCTTGGTGAGGGGTTG
>NC_090754.1:37972292-37979792 GCF_036898095.1 Palaemon carinicauda | reverse complement strand
TTGATAGATAATGAAATTCATCCAAATAGCGTGTTAAATATAGATAAATATTTACTTCACATTAAGATAGAAACCATAGACTCTTCAAAAGAGAGGCAGCATCGTTACGAATCATTCCATCGAAGCTTTTCAGTATTTACATACAAGCGCAATTCCCAACTCTCAATGTGATCCAAATGGTATAATTCAATTCGTTTTGCCCCTAATGACATAATCTATTTTGAAAATCCACACACAATTGGGGTTAATTTCTACCTCCCAAAGTATCGAACCCTAGTATCTTCAAATAAATAGTAAGATAGCTCCCAATCATAATCATACAACTAGAGGCCACACACACACACACTCACTCACACACAAAAACACACACACACACACATATATATATATATATTTACTTATTTATTTACGCTTAACATATACAGAAGATTCCTTAGAGATTACGAAGGTAATATAGGCTACTAAGTTTCTTTTTAATTTCTTTTATTTAGATTCAAAGACTTAACCATTACATCATCAAAATTAAACAATATCTGATCTAAAATTTCTTCGTTCATGATATAAAAATTCAAGAAATATATATGATACCAACTCATTGTTTTTTTCTGTTTTACTTATTTAGATGCAGTTTGATAAACAGAGGAAGAAAAGTATAGATGAACATGAAATATATTTCTGAAACATTTTAAAGGTTATGTTAGTTTAGGTCAACTAATGATACTTTTGCAGATAAAATTGTGAATATTTTTTTTAAAGTATGGGAATTTCCAATAGTCTAATACACTTGAAATTATTGATTAATGGAAAAATATTTCTTATTATAATGATATTTTAGTTCATCATTCCAAAACTGATAAAAAATCTGAAACTGCCGATTTACAAGTGTTTAATCGTACGCTAGTAAATATGGTATTTAAGTTAGATTATCAGTAATTTTTTTATCTTCCTACGCTTGAATCCTTACACAGAAAATTACCTCTCTCTCTCTCTCTCTCTCTCTCTCTCTCTCTCTCTCTCTCTCTCTCTCTCTCTCTCTCTCTCTCTCTCTCTTTCTCTCCCTCTCTCTCTCTCTCTCTACGTCAATTTGTGAAGATGTTGTTACTTTTATATTTTATATTTTGGTCATATAAGCGGACGCTCAACATGTGGGGTAACGAGAACATTGAGTGTAGAAGAAATGTCCCCCTAAATCTAGATAAAGTCACTAGTAGCAGGGTGACGGATTGGGCTTAAGGGGATAGACAAGATGTCTTTTCGACTTTTACTCTTGTTGCCTCGCAGATGATCTTACTGGAATTAGTATGGACCGGCAGGGGTCACCTACCTTAGATAAGCACTGCGTATCTTATGGAACTGGCTATCCTTTGATGAATTTAGCCAACGGTTCCTCTATGGATTTAGTCAGTCTATGGAGAGCTTAGATGAAAGAATGGCCCCCAGTCCTGAGCATAGCAGGTGGCTAAGAATCTCAGGGTTTATAAATACTAAAAAAGAATTAAAATTGGTAATTGGAATGTTAGAACCATGAATTTGATTAGGAAGTTACAGCAAAGGGAGAATGAATTTATGAAATATAGTTTGGATATCTCGGCATTAACTAAAACACGTTTCAAGGGGATTGGTAAAGAAATCTACCCAGGAAGAACAGATAGAGTTGGAAAAGAAGGGTTAGGAATGATGATGACACCAAGAGCAGAAGAGGCATTAACGGACTGGAGAGCTGTAAATAATGGTTTGTTACTTGCAAAGTTTAAATTAAAGCATTGCAATATGAGTATAATAGGTTGCTATGCACCAACAAATGCTTACCCTGAAGAAATGAAAAATGAATACTGTGAAGAACTGCAGTTTATAATAAATGAGATCTCAGAAAGAGATATGAAAATTGTGAATGATGAATTCAATGCTAAAGTTAAGAGGAATAATCAATGTAGGGCGAATGTGATGGGTGTTGAGGGTCTTGGCGAAGTTGCAATTGAAAATGGGCAACATTTTATGTTTATGTTCAACAAACAATATTGTTATTGGAGGTACACCTTACCAGCACAAGGACATCCACAAATATACAAAGACGTCACCATGTGGCAATTTCAAAATTCAAATAGATCCCATAGCCATTAATAAAGAGGACTCTGAGAAATGTAAGAAGCTATAGAGGTGCAGATATTTGTAATGATCACCAGCCCTTCATTGCCACAAAGAAATTAAAACTGAAAGCACCCATCAGAAATGTAGATAGAATGCATAGGTTTGAAGCAACTAAGCCTCTAGAAGATGAGCACAGAGAAACCTTTGCAATTGAATGTAGGAATCGATTTGCAGTCTTAGGGAATTTAAGAGACGAAGATCAGACAATTAATGAAGAATGGTGGGATATTAAGAACATATACCAGTTAGTTAGTAGTAAAGGTTTAGGAAAAGCATTTACAAGGAGAAAACCGTGGATATCATATGATACTTGGGATACTAAAAAAAGTAGACAAAGACAGAAATTGATTGTTGAAAGTTTTCGAGGAAGTAATGAATATTACAAGGCATAGAATTCTAAGTATCCCAGTCGTAATACTGAAGTAAAAATAAAAACCAGGGATGATTGGAGAGAATATCTAGACAGGAAAGTAAATCAGGCTGACAAAGTTATAAATTCAGGGAGTGGCTAGGTGTAAGAATCACTCATAGATTTAATAATAAAATCTCTACTAGGGCAAAGAAGAAGCATATACCCATCAAAAAGAGAGATGGATCTGTTATAACAACAGAAGAGGATGAAAGGCAATGTTGAATGGAATACTTTATTAAGGTCATGAATAGGAGACATGAAGGTAACAATTTGATTGATATACCTGAGGCTGATGAAGACCATGACGTGCCCATGAATGAATTTAATGTGTTTGAAGTCGAAGATATCATTAAAATCCCAGGAGGGGAAAATCCTCCGGATTTGATGAAATAACCCCTGAGATTATATTGGCTGAAATTGAAGTGGCTCCCAGAATAATTATAAAATTATTTTGTAGAATGGGGCGTAAAGAGGCAAAAATCTGATGCATGGGAGATAGGAGTGTTTGTGAATATGGCTTAAAAAAGATCTGACTGATTGCAATTATTACAGAGGTATCACACTTTCCTCAGTTGCCATACTATAAAGTATGATATTTCTAAAGGGGCTAGAGAGAGAGAGAGATTGATGAAAAGTTGAGAGATAAAATTGCAGGATCTAGAAAGGTAGAAGTTTTACTGACCAAGTTTTCATCTTAAGACATGTAGTACAGCAATGTGTAAAAAATAAAAATCCACTTTTAACGGCATTTGTAGACTGAAAAGGCATTTGTGGAGGCCTGCGTTATTATGGAAGGCCTTTTAAATATGTAAATTTGATTAAGTCTATTCATGAGCATAACAAGTACAAAGTTAATGTTAGCGAAGTCCTATCAAGTGAATTTTCAGTGAACAGTGGAGTACTCCAAGGGAATATGTTGTCACCTATGTTGTTTATCCCCCTCATGGATTTTGTAATGCATAGAACAGTTGGGGATGGTGGAAAAGGACTGGACTGTATTGGTAACAGGAAATTAGCTGACCTAGAGTATGCTGATGACGCTGTCCTTATTAGCAAAACACCACAAGACTTTCAAAGCTAACTTACCAGAATCTATGAAATATCACATGAGGTTAGGCTCATCATAAATAGAAGAAAGACAGATAATGAGAAAGGAATATGCAATGGAAGCTGAAATATCATTTGAAGGAGAAAGGATTAATGAGGTGGAATCCTTTAAATACTTATGAACTATTATCTCTAATAAAGGATCTTTAAAATTTGAGTTTAATGAAAGATTTAAAAAAGCAAATCAGACAATGGGTAGGTTAAGGAAAATTTGGAAATCAAATCGCCTAAAATTATATTTAAAAATCAGGCTGTTTATCAGTTTATTGAGATCGGTGTTAATGTATGGGTATGAGTCGTAGTATAATAATGTTGGGAGTTAAATGGGAGGACAGGATTATAAATGAAACTATAAGAGAGATTTACACGAGTGCCATATGTTGATGACATCATGGTGAGGGGTAGATGGAGATGATTTGGGCATGCTCTTCTCTCTCCACAAGAGAGATTAGTTCACCAAACTTTCAACTGGGCTCCACAATTCACTAGAAAAGTTGTAAGAGCCAGGCCCATATGACTTTGGACTATAAAGCGTGAAGTAGGAGATGATGAATGGAGAAGTATTGATTCAAAAGCTCAAGACAAAGATGACTGGCGAAATCAAACCGAAGCCCTTTGGCGTAGGAGGAGGAGATAATGATGATGATGATCAATTTGGATTACACTGTCCTATGTATATCTGAATTCTATATGTTTGACCATTAAGGGAAATGAAATATGTTTTTGTTATAAATAGTACGCTATTTTTTACTAAATATTACTTTCGATTAAGATATTTAATCAGATAATTCATTTGGAGTGATATAAAATGATACTTATTTCATGTTGCGTTGAAATCACTTGTATATGACTCTACTCTATAAAAGTCGAATTCGATCCATAGAGCTGAGTAAACTCCCCACTTTTGATATAATAAAACTTTATATGCATACTTCAATGGCACCTAAGTTTCAATGACTACATGCAACCTTTGTGTGTATGTTAAATGAATATGTAAACCGTTTCCTTATCATAAAATGTTAATTGTATAATGTTTGAATATTGAAGGGAAGTTCGACATTCTTTTTTGAGTTGTCTTGAAATAATTTTTTGTGTACATTTTTTTTTTTTCAATTCAAAAGCCTTATTCCATTCACGTGAATTATTTTATCCAATTAGAAAAGGGTGATAGATTGGTACTTATGAAGAAATATATGCGGTAGCTATAAATTATATTCCTTTCCATTTGAGTAAGCTACAGTATTTTGGGCTATTTTTTAGGTAAATGACGTCATGGAAGGCTCCAGAATGCATATTGTTTATTTTCACGGCCAATAGATGGCCTTAGCAGTAGAGTACCAAATTGCTAATTATCCCCCATCATCCACTCATTATAATTTTATATCTTTATTTGTGCTGCTATTTGGGCACAATTTTTTTTTATATATAAAACAGACACGAGAACCTAATGTTCCTTGTTGTCTGGCCACAACTTAATTCTTTGGATATTACAAATTTCACAATAAAAGTCACAGAAATATTTCTTCAGCAAACAATCGTTAGTTCAATTACATTTGGGGGTCAAGGGGGGGGGGGGGTCGCCAGATTGTGCCACATGTACTGAAATCGGTGAGAAAATCAAGTAATTACACAGTTATTTGATTTAATTTTCAAGAACCTTTTTATGTAAATAAAAGAAAATTTATGTTTCATGGTATGACATGTATTGTTAGCAATAATTACGTAGAATAACTATATTGTTAAATTACGAGAGGCATGATAACGCACACCCCTCTAGCTCCCTCCCTCAGATCGTAACGAGTTTTACTTTGTCAGCAATAGATGGCATCAGAGGTACCTTGTCCAAACTAATATAGTATAATATTTGACGGCCACGTGGGTCAAAAATGTATGCTGGGAAGGTAGAGGCAAGAGAATTGGTAGTTGGTAAATTGTCCAACGATCGTTTCCTTATTAAGAATGAATATTTTTATCAGATAATGGTATGAATTTTTCATATGCTATCGGAAGTAACCTGAGTTTACGTATAAATGTGTTTACTTTTTCTTTTTTTCATCAGAACACATGGATATTAAGTCATTTCCCTGTACACGTGACCAAGGTAACAATCATCAGCATAATTAAAGTTGGTGGGAGGCGTTTGGGACAGCGCTGCCAAATGGAACTTCCTTGAATGGAGAATATCATTATTCATTACAGATACGAGTAATTTAAGAAGTAATAGTTGTATGCCAGAAGGTACATGACTATGGTGTAATTAGATGTTCTTGTAATCAGCGTAATCATCATTGACAAATCAAATAAGGGAAAAGAAAATGGTAACTTTTCCTTGTCTTCGCCAACACCTGTCTGTGTTGCGTCATCCACCTGAGAATCTGTCTGTTAATAAGGGTGTTCCAGAATGTAAAACAGTTATAAAATGAACCTTATTAACATTTTCTTAGCTCCTTAGTGAATCTATGCATGTCAGTAAAGGTGTTTCTTGGTTTAATACAGGTTGAAATTATCCATTAAGGACATATACATATATACATATATATTTTTGCTAGTACAAATATTGATCATGATGTTTTAAGGAATTTGAAACTGTGCGATAAGTTGATGATAGTTTGGTGAGACGGAAATGTAAGCATACATGATTATAATGTCTATGGGATTAATGAGAATATAAATAAAGTTTTGCTCTATACAAAAGTTTTTTTTTTTTTTTTTTTTTTTTTTTTTTTTTTTCAAAGGAAGGGTTTCTTCTGTAAATCACAAGAAAAGTTTTCCTTTTTACATTTCTGATTCGAAGGAAAGGTTAACAAAGATGATAGGTTGTTGGATGTCAAGAAAGGTTAATCGAGTTTTTTTTTTCTAAATATTAAAAAGGTTTTTCAAATAAATTACAAATACCCTAGAAATTAGAATAAAGGTTAGGCCGGCAAAAATATTTATCATTAAAGAAATTTCCATAACAGTTTGAAATCCCAAGGCAGAGCAAATTTGATATGTGTAGATATATGTATATATATATGTATATATACATATATATACATATATTTATATATACATACATATATATATATATATATATATATATATATATATATATATATATATATTTTTATATATATACATATATATATATATATATATATATATATATATACATATATATATATATATATATATATATATATATATATATATATATATATATATATATATATATATATATATATATATATATACACACATTCAATATGCATCACTAAAACTTGTGATTTTAATTACTGCAAATATCAACCACAATGGCATTTAATATCGAATTTTACCTTTGGGTATAATATCCACTCGAAATTTATTTATGAGAAATTCTTCTGACTGGGCAAAGATTCTCTCCCCGTCAGAGCCTTTTCAAAATTTATTCCCCCCCCCCCACGAAAAATGCTCCTACGTCCCTGCTCCACTAACATTAACTTTTCACTTGCAATCCTCATGAACAGACATAATAAAATGCTGTTCTATCTGTCTTAAAATGAAAATTGGGTCAGTACAACTTCTACCATTTATAAAACCTGCTTGTTCTTCTCTCAGCTTCTCATCTGTATTTCTCTCTTGTCTCTGTAGAATAAATACACTATATATTTTCATGACAACTGACGTAAGTGTGATGCCTTTGTATTTATTACAATCAGTCAGGTCTCCTTATTTTGCCATTTTCTTCAACACTCCTAACTCTCATTCGTCAGATTTTGCCTTTTCATGCCATATTCTACAAAATAATCCTCTAATTATTCCGGGGGACAATATCATCTCAGCAGTTATTCTGCCGTAACCAAGGGCTGTTC
>NC_090754.1:37964792-37967292 GCF_036898095.1 Palaemon carinicauda | reverse complement strand
TATATATATATGTATATATATATATAAAGACATCTGCATCAGTTGTTTTTGTTGTATGAACGTATACACAAAAACACACTCACATATACACACACATATATATATGCATGTATCTATCTATCTATCTATCTATCTTTCTATCTATCTATCTATCTATCTATCTATATATATATATATATATATATATATATATATATATATATATATATATATATATATATATATATATATATATATATATATATAATCTATTTATGTACCATGATACTTCCCCTGAGTTTGGGAGGTAACCGGCATTAAAAAGAAAGAAAAACAAAAGCAGACTTTTCTTCTCATTATTCCTCTTTTCCTATCGAGGGACTTGCCGAGTTTGGTATTGGTCTTGCTTGAGAGAGAGAGAGAGAGAGAGAGAGAGAGAGAGAGAGAGAGGAGAGAGAGAGAGAGAGAGAGAGAGAGAGAGAGAGAGAGAGAGAACCCTTTCAACCAATTTCAAGAGCCGCAAGTAACGCAAAGGTATGCAATCATTGTCATAATTGATTTTGTTCCAGTTAATGATCTATTAATCAATGCAGATATTACAGAAGAGATCTGCTCTTAAATCAAACGGTATTTCAGGCAAAGGAATCCATGTTCCGGAACACGAGACACCGATGAATTGGCAATGGAATCAATTGTCTACCAAAACCGGATTTTAAACGCTTATCTGAACAGTTCTAAAACGATAATGTCCAAAATTAGATTCACTGCTACGAAGGTAATATAGGCTACTTAGTTTATTTTTTTTAATTTCTTTTATTTTTGATTGAAAGACTTAACCATTACATCATCAAAATTAAACAGAATCTGATGTAGGGTGATTGTTTCCTCGATTAAGATATGAAAAAATCAGTAAATATATGTGATACCTACTTTATGAAGATATTACTATCATATTTTGCTAATATATATTACACTGTCCCCATATACATCTAAATTTTATATGTGTGACCAAAAAAGGAAATAAACATTTTAATTATTAAAATAAGCATGCAAATTTTTGCTAAATAATACTTATCATAAAGATATTAATTTTCTTGTTTTCTTTCCTCACCGGGCTATTTTTTCCTTGTTGGAGCCCTTGGGCTTAGAGCATCTTGTTTTACCAAATAGGGTTATAGCTTAGTTTATAATAATAATAATAATAATAATAATAATAATAATAATAATAATAATAATATGAAATAGATAATTCAAAGTTAATGTCGTAATATGATACCTATTTAATGTTGCGTTTAAGTCACCTTTATATGAATCGGCTTTATGAGTCGAATTCGACACTTTTAGTATATTAAAACTTTAGATGTGTACTTTATTGTCCCCCGAATTCCAATACCTACACGCAAGATTTATGTGTGTGTATGTGTTAAAGGATGATGTAAACCTTTATCGTATTTAACAATGTTAATAGTATACTTTTTGAATATTGAAGGGAAGATCGTCATACCTATTTGAGTTGTATTGAAATAATCTTTTATGTACAAATTATTTTCTCTCTCTCTCTCTCTCTGTCTCTCTCTCTCTCTCTCTCTCTCTCTCTCTCTCTCTCTCTCTCTCTCTCTCTCTCTCTATAATATATATATATATATATGTATATATATTTATTATTATTATTATTATTATTATTATTATTATCATTATTATTATTATTATTATCAATGTTATTATTATCATAATTATTATTATTAAAATTATTATTATTATTATTATTATTATTATTATCATTATTATTATTATTATTATTATTATTATTATATTATCACCATCATCATTGATAGAAATATATGTCCAACAAAAAATATATGAACACCACCCAAAACCAAACTGCTGTAAAACTAAAAATAAAAAAAAAGTAATTAATTGCAAACAAAAGCAAATATGGGTTGAGAACTAGTTAATTCGGTGAATGACTTTGGAAAGCAGCCCGTAAGATACCTGTTCTCAAGGGTGCGAAGCGAAAGTGGACCGATCAGATAAGAATGTCGTAACTGATCTGTGGGGAGGGAGGGAGGCTTGGGACTGATGATACTTTGGTAGTCGGTTTTAAATTGTGCGGGTTAGCTGCGTTCTCCTCTCTCTCTCTCTCTCTCTCTCTCTCTCTCTCTCTCTCTCTCTCTCTCTCTCTCTCTCTCTCTCTCTCTCTCTCTCTCTGTATATATATATATATATATATATATAATATATATATATATATATATATATATATATATATATATATATAGATACATGTATATATATAGAGAGAGGCTAATTGATATATATATATATATATATATATATATATATATATATATATATATATATATATATATATATATATATATATATATATATATATATCTATATATATATAAACACATTATATATATATAAATATATATATATTCATATATATATATATATATATATATATATATATATATAGTAATTAGCTTCTCTCTCTCTCTCTCTCTCTCTTTATATA
>NC_090754.1:37955560-37960560 GCF_036898095.1 Palaemon carinicauda | reverse complement strand
ATACATGTGTGTACGTATTTATATCAAAGCCTGTTATAAATGTTTGTTTCAACGCCAGTCTCTGACCAAACCCTTTATCAATTATTTTTCAACTAGATTTGAATCATTACCAAAGGTCTACATGCTTTTCGTGGAATCAGAAGTCATTGCCACGGAGCCAACACATCTGAGACGTGTTCGCGAGAACGAAATGATATGCTCTGCAGAAAGAACAAGATTATATTCTGCAGCCTTTCTCTCTCAGACTGACCAGCGGGATTTTTTCCCTTATGATTACGAAAAATTCTTTTTATTGTGTTCTTTTCTTGACGGTTGGAGCCTTTTTTATCTTTATGGGGTGATTTATGCTACTGGTTAGTAGCATTCAGTTTTTACCTTTCACTGTTTTTCTCTAAATTCTGGGCCTCTCAAACTTTGATTAGATGGAAACAGTTCAACCACAGACTTCCATCGTTGCCTCTCATTGGCATTAGTGGCAGTCATGGCCAACCAGTTTCCTCACTGGTAAATTTCCTTTTTTTTTCTCTCTCACTCTCGTTATTCCTTCACATTATTATTCCTCTGACCGGACTCACAATACATTTGTATAATCATTTCATTTTTGTTTAGTCATGCGTTGCATTCTAAATGCCAAAAATTTCAGAAAAACATATTTTTCTGTTTGCATCTTACTTCTTATAAAATTCAATGTTTCTATATATGTATGTGTGTATGTAATGTAATGGAATAGAAATCCAAAATATTTAAAATCATTTAAGAAACAAAGTGTCATGATAATCCAGCCATCGAGTAAAGATATTTATTTCTGAACAGAATTTTCAGGACTAGGCGGGGAAAATAAAAATACCTATGACTCTTAGCCCTTAAGAACTTCAGCTGAATATCTTGACTGTCTGTTCATTCAAGGTTACAACATTCAAACTTGCAGCGAATGTTTTTATGTTCAACAGGATGACATGAGACTCTTTTTTATAGTTTATTTATGAAAGATGTATTTAAATGTTGTTACCGTTCTTAAAATATTTGATCTTGATTGTATATTACTTCTCTTGTAGTTTATTTATTTCATTATCTCCTTTCCTCAATGTGGTATTTTCCCTGTTGGAGCCTTTAGGCTTTACAGAATCTTGCTTTTTCAAACTAGGGTTGTAGCTGTAGCTTAGCTAATAATAATGATGATAATGTCAACAACAACAACAATAATAATAATAATAATAATAATAATAATAATAATAATAATAATAATAATAATAATAATAATAATAATAATAGTCCTAAGATCACCATAAGTCACTACGAACAAACTTGATGTTTTGATGCTAGTAAATCTCCCTGTATTTCGTAGGTGAAATAAAGTGGGTGTTGGAGTTTTCATTAGATGGACATTCCATGAAAAAGCTCTGCAGTTTTGCAGGCTAGGCAACAACAAAAACAACAACAACAATAACAACAATAACAACAACATAAACAACAACAACACCAAGTGCAGCCACTTGTAGTCCACTGCAGGTCAAAAGCCGGACATAACAATTCATCACAAAATTCAGTTAAGCGTAAAGAGAAAATTACCTTAGAGTTTAAAGGTTTAAAGGTCGCTCATGATTGGCAGAGGCAAGGGACAGGGACATTGACCTATCAAGCAGGACAATGCCCTAGAGACTAAGGACCAAGGAGGGCCAGGCAATGACTGTTGATGACTCAGCAGATAGACTTATAGGATCCCTTACCTTACAAGGATGGTGAGATTGCAGCGCCCCGAATCCCAGTCTGGAGTTCACCAGTCAGGGACCTTACCACATCAGACCCCACAACCCCAGGAGATTTGTCCGCAGTGTGTGTAGAAGTTATGCAGTGCGCATGTGTATGTATGCATGTGTGTCTGTATGACTGCGCGCGCGTGCGCATAGTAATCAAAGAGGAGTAGAAGAATAGTTTTCCTCATTCACGACTGTTTCCACTTCCATTTCCTGATGATCACGACTCGCTGAGCAGAAGGAAGCGTTCACGACAATTCTTGAGCGTGATGTGATGTTCATTAGCTAGTCCAATCTTGTATATACTGAGTCCTTCTGCAATGCCAGGAAGTGCATTATCTCTCTCTCTCTCTCTCTCTCTCTCTCTCTCTCTCTCTCTCTCTCTCTCTCTCTCTCTCTCTCTCTCTCTCCTCTCTCTCTCTCTCTCCATGGTATATCTGATAGGTTCGTTACAAAGATAATGGAAACCAACTGGAAACTGTTTTGTTTAGCTGCAACCTCTCTCTCTCTCTCTCTCTCTCTCTCTCTCTCTCTCTCTCTCTCTCTCTCTCTCTCTCTCTCTCTCTCTCTCTCTCTCTCTCTCTCTCTCTATGGTACATCTTATAAGTTCATAACAAAGAAAATAGAAATCCAACTGGAAACCGTTTTATTTAGCTGCTCTCTCTCTCTCTCTCTCTCTCTCTCTCTCTCTCTCTCTCTCTCTCTCTCTCTCTCTCTCTCTCTCTCTCTCTCTCTCTCTCTCTCTCTCTCTCTTGGTGTATCTTACAAGTTCGTGACAAAGGAAAATGGAAAGCCAATAAGAAACCATTTTGTTTAGCTGTGACTGAATTACAATCAAGAAAATCCAATGCATCATATGATTAATTCTTTCGATTTTCGCTAACGGCTCTTTCCCAGATAGGTATTTGTTTTGCATTCCTATCATAAAAACAAACTTTTATTCCTCAGTTCTCACATTCACTATCGGATATCTATTTGTCGAACTAAAATTCTAGAATCCACAACCGATTGACTGTATCTGAAACTATAATATCTTTAGTATTAACTTCTCCATCAGCTTGGTTAATTTTTGTTTTGTATACTGCTCATTATCATCATCATTAATAACACCTGTGATTTCATTCATATACTGTAAAATTGGTTGGATGGTGTCTTGTTTGACACTGACGATTATGATTTGATCTAATTCTCAAGTCTTATGGTAAGAATAACTATACTTTGTTCATTTTTTTTATACAGATATCTCTCTAAATACAAGAATTTCAAATATAATATAATATTGTTAAGTGGACTGATGAATTTAGTTGCATGTAACCTGAGGGCTTTTTGGGATTCTTCATCAAAATGGTGAACCATTTGATCAGTGCGCATTTCAGTTTCTCCTTTATCTCTGCACCGAACAAAAGAAAAGATCAGATATATGTTTAAAGGTTTAAAGTCGCTCATGAACGGCAGAGGCAAGGGATAGTGACAATGGCCCAACTATCAGGACAACACCCTAGAAATTCAACTTATATACATATACGCAGCACACAAGCTCCCCTCTCCACCGAAGCTAGGACCAGGGAGAGCCAGGCAAGGATGGCTGATGACTCACCAGGTAGACCTATAGGCTCCCCTAAACCCTCCATCATTAGTTCAAATGGATGGTAAAGTTGTAAACAATACAAGAAACTATCGAGCTTGACCATGACGCGAACCCTAGTCCGGTAGATAGCGAGCTATGGGCGTTTCCAATAGATCTTGTTAAGGATTATTGTTTAAAATTTAAGGTTATTGTATCAAAAAAGATGGCCTACACATTATCGAGTCATTTAATTTCTTAATGATTATTGAGATATGGAAATCCTAACTAGCTAATAATGATAATAATTGTAATAATAATAATAATGATAATAATAATAATAATAATTCTTGGTGTATTTGACATTGTTTAATTGTTGGAGTAAGTGGTTGAAATGGCGATTTTCTTTAATTGCCACTAAATACTTAAATTCGCAAGCCTGTTTACTAGTCATTAATGCCAGCTAATCCAGTTATTATTATTGTAATCAATATATATATATATATATATATATATATATATATATATATATATATATATATATATATATATATAGGTATATATATATATATATATATATATATATATATATATATATATATATATATATATATATGTGTGTGTGTGTATATAAATATATATATATATGTATATATATATATATATATATATATATATATATATATATATATATATATATATATATATATATATAGAAATACAGCCGTTTCTAGTCCACTGCAGGGCAAAGGACTTAGACATGCTCTTATTCATATCTGGGGTTTGGCCAGTTTTCATCATCACGCTGGCCACTGTGGTATGGTGATGGTGGGAGACTTTTATCTGATTACTCGCATCAAACCAGCCTAGTAAAGGTGGCCCTGACTAGTACAGCTCTGTTGGTCATGGCGATACGCAAACCCTTTGACATTGTATATAAACGTTATAGGTTGAATTATAAAAACTTATAAAAGCATAAAATTATATTATATCTACATTACCTATGAATTTGCTATAGAAAACTTGAAAGAATTCCTGTCAAAATACAAATGTAAAACATCTGGTGGAATTATTAATAAATATTGCACATAAATTAAGTTGGTTGAAGCCTTCCTTATAGAAAGATCCTTCTGTTGTGAATTTCATTCATTGAGGGGCTCCGTAGGATTTGCTAGGTGGCCCATAAGAAGCCTTTGGTTTCTCTTCTTCCTTTTCTTCCTCCGATTCCTCTGGTTTGGGGGCGGAATAAGAGGGTCTTTGGGTAGCAGGCTTTGACTTCGGTTTTGGGGCTTCATAAATGGGGGCTGACTCCGAAGACTCTTCAGATTCCTCGGATTCCTCAGGTTCATAGTACTGGGCTTCTCCCTCGTAAGTGACCTCTGCTACATAGCCGGAGTCTCCGTTGATGTAATACTTGACAGTTTGGCGACGTCCGTCAGGAAGTTGGACGCTGTAAGACCCTTGAGTATTATCTTCCTCCCGTTCTTCCTGGTGGTTGAAGTCAGCTCCGGAGTAGCCGTCTTCCACGGCGAATTCGAAGTTGTAGTTAGCAGCTTCGGTAGATTCCTCGGATTGGTATTCAGAAGAGGCTTCTTCTGTCTACAATTAGATTTATGGTTGTGGAATAATGATTCTGATAATTTTTTATAATGATAGTAATTTTGATCACTTTGATAGTTCAT
>NC_090754.1:37913060-37950560 GCF_036898095.1 Palaemon carinicauda | reverse complement strand
GTATGGGTGTCCCTGACTAGTACACGTTAAGGTGACAACAACAACAACAACAACAATAACAAATGCAGCTATTTCTAGTCCACTGCAGGACAATGACCTCGGACATGTCAATTCCTGTCTTAAGTTTGGCTGATTTTCATCACCATCCTGGCCAGAGCGAATTGGTGATGGCGGGAGGTTTTCGTCCCATCGCTCACGGCCAGCTAACCTAGTATGGGTGGCCCTGACTAGTACAGCTTTGCTGATCACGGTGATATGCAAACCTTTTCACACGTTATGGTAACAACAACAACAACAACAAATGCGGCTGTCTCTAGTCCACTGCCGGAAAAAGACTTCGGACATGTCAATTCATGGCTATAGCTTGGCCAATATTCATCACCACACTGGCCAATGCGAATTGGTGATGGTGGGAGATTTGCGTCCTATTGGTCACAGCCAACCAACTTAGTATGGGTGGCCCTGACTAGTACAGCTTTGTTAATCATGGCGTTACGCAAACCTTTTCACCACGTTAATGTATTCCCACGCAGGGTGTATAGCGATCATGAAATGGTTACGACTTTATGTCCTTTTGCAATCATGCTATCGCATCCAGGTACTAAATCTGGTTATGATGATTATATTATCCTCTTGGCTAGTACAGTGGTTTGCCTAGCATTCGCAGGGCAGCAGATCGATCCCCGCCCAGGACCATGAGTTTAAGCTGTTTACTGGGGAAGTCACTGCTGTGGTAGGGCACCACAGTGGGGGGATGGGCTTGCCCGGCTTATGTTCTGGGGAGTATCTATTCTGATGGAACTGGAACTGAAACCAGACACCTTTAACCTTTAACCTTTTATATCATCAAATAGCGAAGGGGTTTTAGAGACATACCAGACAATCCAGTCTGGATCTGGTAAAGTCATAAAACCTTGCATCCATTCTAGACTTAGAGGAGTTGACAAGTAGGATGATATAATAAGACGCTAATCTGTGATTTTCTTTTTCTATGAAAACAAAAAATTGCTATATTCATATAAGATAAGATTTTTTTTAAATTTCTCATCACTGGTGTTTCCATGGTTCATATCGGATTTTGACAAGATGTCGGAATACTAAAGTTCAATACAAAATTTTGTTCTCGCAAATGATTTTGTCAAAATACGAGTATATCAACATTATACAAACTATAAATTCCGAACTGGGAAGTGGGTAAGCTAACAACTACTCTGTTTTTTTTTATTCTCATATATATATATATATATATATATATATATATATATATATATATATATATATATATATATATATATACATATATGTGTATATATATATATATATATATATATATATATATATATATATATATATATATCTTCTTCTTCCCCACCAATAACCCTACATTAAGGGGTCGGTTACCTGATGCGCCCCCTCTAATACCTTCGATCAAAGGCATCATCTTCCACCAAACTTCTCTCCATATCATCCTTCACCTTACCTCGCCATCTAATTCTCTTCATCACCCTTGATCTTCTCCCCCTTACAGGCTCCTCCTAAGCCCTCCTCACTCCCTATATATTAAATATTAAAGGCTTTACCAGGAAATAGCAAAAATACAATAATTTCATAAGGTTAAAATATTTTTGTCCTAATATTTGCTAAAATTGGGTTAACCTTCTCAAAGCAATGCTGAATACAACATACATTTCTTACTTAAAGATGAGATAAAACTTCCAAACGATTATGTATTTGTTTTGACAACCTCTTTTGTTTTATTTTGCCTTAATAGATTTAAATGGTCATGTTTTTTGTATGTTGTTTTTTTTATATTATTTCATTAAACAGCAAATTTATTAGGCCAAGAAACACAATATTCTTTAGAAATACATTTTCATGTTTTATCAATCTCTGCAGAATTGCATACCTGGAAATCGATATGGGATAACTAGTCACGGTTTTTCTTCAGTGTTATACTTTAATAAATAGTTTGATTTTAGACACAATATTATTAATCCACCTGCAACGTACAGTAAAAATAATTCATAAGTAAATTCAGCATATTCTCTCCATGGATGAATATCTCAGGGGTGGAGGAAAAAGCGAAAACCCAGGAGGAAATACCAATTAAAATAATAAATATATTAGATAATAACTAGACTTCCCTACAAACGCAATCCTTCTGGAACAATATTAATTTACTGAGGTGTACCATAAGATCTGCTGGGTGGACGATATAACGTTTCTGATTTCTCTTCTTCCTCTTCTTCCGATTCCTCAGAAACATCCTGGTAGGAAGGTCTTGGTTTTGGAGCGGAATAAGAGGGTCTTGGAGAAGAGTAAGTAGGCCGATGTTTGGGCTTTGGGGCTTCATATGTGGGTTCTGACTCTGAGGATTCCTCAGAAGTATCCGGGTAGGCAGGTCTTGGTTTAGGAGCAGAATAAGAGGGTCTTGGAGAAGAGTATGTAGGCCGAGGCTTGGGCTCTGGGGCTTCATATGTGGGTTCAGACTCTGAGGATTCTTCAGATTCCTCAGGCTCAAAGTAGTGGGCTTCTCCCTCGTAAGTGATCTCTGCTACATAACCGGAGTCTCCTTCGATGTGATACTTGACAGTCTGGCGACGTCCATCAGGAAGTAGGACGCTGTAAGACCCTTGTGTATTGTCCTCCTCCCGTTCTTCCTGGTGATTGAAGTTGGCTCCTGAGTAGCCATCTTCCACGGAGAATTCGAAGTCGTATTTGGCGGGTTCATTAATCTCTTCAGAGGAGTATTCTGAAGATGCAGGCTGTGTCTGAAGATAGTTCTTTGAGTTAATATAAGCAATATAAATTAATAATTCTTTAGAGTTAATGATGATCAATATATACATAAAATTTCACCATGCAATACATAGAATACAGAAGGTTAGATGGTTATTTTTCTGAGGAAAGGTTGTAAATTCATTAGATTAATACCTGTATTTAAAGAAAATACTTTTATGGGCTTATGTTCTTAGCCCCATAACTTTTTCTAATCTAATTCAGAAATCATAATGCCCTATGAGTATTTTTCCAGACTATAAATCTAATATGGAGTTATGATTATATTTTTTCCTCTTAATTGAAAAGCTACTTTCAGGTGTACCTACCTCAGGAGGCCCATAGAGATTACTTGGCTGCTCATCAGCAACAGCTACTGAAGCCAATGCCAGGAGGAAAAGAACCTGGAAGACACAGTAAAAGGAATCACTAGAAAAGTTTATAAAGACATCAATTGAAAATGAAATTAAAACTAAGTAAATAGCAATTAAATCCAATCTTTCATTTAAAAAGGAAAAATGTATGTAGCCTCTGTACATATGTTCATAAGGAATAATCCAGGTCTCTTATTGCACCAGTTTTCCCTCGTATCACATTTATGCCTTTATTGCTAAAAGACTACGTCACCATAAATATATTTTCCACTGCACAGACCTTAGAGTACATTTTGAGAATACTGCAGAAGATATGATGCCTCTCTCTAGATATCAGCTATATTTATATTCCAAGACCTAGTCATGGTGGCTCCAACGAATGGGAAATCTGCCTTGAGAAAATAAATCACGAAAATCATATTCGTGTGCATAGGGTGCATTCTGATAATAGAGAAATCAGAACACCTTCACCTCCTGAAGGCTGGTTTTTTTTTTTTTTTTTTTTTTTTTCGTCAATCTAGATATAATAGATTTGAACGCCGTATCGTTATGTAGGTCTCTGCTAAAGTTCTACATTTTTCTTAAGGAATGAAAAGTCCTTTTACTTAAGTTTGACATTTATTTATAATTTCCCTAGAAAGACATTAGGGCAACGGAAATCCCCATTTTTATGATAACATCACAGCATTTGTTTATGAAAAAAATTATGAGCTAAAATAAAAATATTAAAAAAAAAAATAGGGATTTCAAATTTAGTGCATAAAAAAATGAATATGCATATGTATTCTCTTTGAGAGTCGTTCGATGTCACTTATAAGATGAAATTACTAACTTTTTAGTGGCTTACATATATATATATATATATATATATATATATATATATATATATATATATATATATATATATATATGTATATATATATACATATATATATATATATATATGTATATATATAAATATATATATATATATGTATATATATATATATATATATATATATATATATATATATATATATATATATATATATATATATATATATATATATATAAACGAAACTAAGTATTCCATGAAGCATTTATTACACCTTTTAATGTATTTTGATCGCTATGCCAAAATTTTCACTTTAATGGGAAAACAACATACGGTAATATGATTGAATTATGAAAACATTACAAATATATTCCTGAGTAGAAATCAAAATAAATAAAGATTCCATTTTCAATTTTACATTATTATCAAACAAATGATTAGTTAAAAATACTGTTGATTAATTTCTGGTAAAGAAACTTAAAGGAAATCCTTAATAGATCGATATAATATTTAAGGAAGCTTCATTTTTGGTGGACTTTCCTTTTGAGCGTTCGGTTGCTATAAAAGATTTTGATGATGAGCATTGCTCGATCTTCTATCATTTTTAATAATTAAAATGACACAAAAAAATAACTTTGATATTCAAAGTGTTTCACCTTTATAAGACCAAATAATCTATCGAAATATTTTACCATCTTGTTTGACGAATTGCCCTTTTCTCTTTTAGGTAATTGAATGAGCTAACAACTATTCGCTAACAGTTCACCCGAATGGCATGTTCCTATTGGCTAAGTAGGTCGAGAAGCAACGCCCCAAACGTTCCTATTGGCTAATTCAATCGAAAAGCAACTCTCCAGGATATCTTGAATGACAAATTTTACCGGTGTTTTACTCTCAAAAAAGCCTCACTGAGGCCATCTATTGGTATATTTAAAAACAAGTGAAAATTCAGTCACTCACTAAAGAAACTATTGTATTTTATCTTTAATGATACTTCACAAATCTGTCATACATATGTATGAGCATAAAACTACAGTGAAGTGAAAATACACATGATAAAAATACCAACTTTAGACGTATCATGATATATATAAGAATCTAAGAGGGTATACTCGACTATAGTCCAGGCAAAACTAGGCTGCCATAGCAGGGTGGGTTCAGAATTGCCAATACTTTTATGTGGAGAGAGCATACTTTAATGATGAGTAAATAGAGATTTGCATAATAGACTAATGAAAAATATGAGCATATCTCGATTACTAATCCTCCATCTTGCTAAAATGATCTTGAACAGATCATTTAGAAATATTCCTCTTCTTATAAAGCCTAAAGGTTTGCCACCCTTAATCCCTCCGTTGAGGGGGGAGTAAACATTAGATTCTTTTAACTTTTTACAATGGCAAAATTTTAAACAATAGAACGATTTGATACATGGTAACTTCATACAACTGAAAAGTAGTTGTAGGTGCATATATAAAGAGAGCTCATTCAAAAAGGCTGTGGTGAGGACATGTAATTATTCACAAACTCTTTTGTTTAAAAGAACTATCAGCAGACGACAACATATCATAAAGAAATTCTATCAGGGTACCAATAGTGGACCAAACTAGGGACATTTTAAACAAGTCTTTAATTTTTCATGATGCAGATATTATTGTAAACATGATTAAAATAAAATTCTGCTTCAAATATCTTTTGGTTTTTAATTTGTATAACTATTGTAAGTATTACTGTTTAATATTTATAAACATATCTTGGATTTCTGAAGGTCGAATATCCTGGTACGTAAGTAACCTTCCGTTTTAAATAAAGTATTTTCCTTTTAAATTTGGATATTTGATGAGACTTATTCCTCATAGTTTAAGAACCTAACGATAGATCAAAACATTATGAATTATTATTATAATTTTGTCAATAATCTGTAGAAATTATCAAAGCTGAAAGAATTGATGGTAGTTGGGAGTTATTTCATAAAAAAACTAATGTGTAATACTTTCACAAAAACGTAAAATAAAATCCCAGGACAAATGTATGTCTGTTATTTTAAAAATAAATTATTATTCTTCAAATACTAAAATGAAATCATGACCTACAGTATGTTAAGCTTTAATTGAAATTTTAAATGAAATTTAAAACGTCAGTTCTGGTGTTACTGATGAGGATGAAGTCTATGCCGAAAAGGTTTCAGTTTGTCCAACATGAACATTAGATGATTTACGTCATCATAAACAAATAAATGGTAAATATGATTCTATATACAAACGCAAAAAAATCCTTTAATTAAGATATGTTATTTTGATCTAACAAGAGAGGAATAGCAAATTGTTTTTTAGTTTTATTTAGACATGCTTAAAATGTTTTGTCCATTGATCCCTAGATTGTTTAATCATGTTCAAATCTTGGGTTATGAAAGAAGGAATGAGAATGTCTGCGAATGTCCGGAAATAATGGACTTAATAGTGGTATTATACATTATCAGCTATTGTGTAATTTACTAAAACACTTAAATAATAATATTAATAAAAATAATAGCAATAATATTTATTTTAATTATAATATTAGTAATAAAAGATTCTAATATAAAAAAAGATAAGTGTGATAACAATGAAAATGGTAAAACAATTTCGTTAATCAAATAAAAACGAAAAGGAACTACCGCATATCCACCTCTCTCTCTCTCTCTCTCTCTCTCTGTCATTTCGAATAATGAAAATAACACACAAAATAACTTTAATATTCAAAGTGATTCACCTATATAAGACCAAATAATCTATCGAAATATTTTACCACCTTGTTTGACGAATTGCCCTTTTCGCTTTTAGATAATTGAATGACCTAACAACTATTCGCTAACAGTTTACAGAATGCCATGCTCTTATTGGCTAAGTAGGTCGAGAAGCAACGCCCCAAATGTTCCTATTGGTTAATTCAATCGAAAAGCAACTCTCCAGAATTTCTTGAATAACAAATTTTACCGGTGTTTTACTCTCAAAAAAGCCTCACTGAGGCCATCTATTGGTATCTCTAAAAACAAGTGAAAATTCAGTCACTCGCTAAAGAAACTATTGTATTTTATCTCTAATGATACTTCACAAATCTTTCATACATATGTATGATCATAAAACTACAGTGAAGTGAAAATACATATGATAAAAATACCAACTTTAGACGTATCATGATATATATAAGAATCTAAGAGGTTATATTCGACTATAGTTCAGGCAAAATTAGAATGCCATAGTAGGAGGGGTTCAGAATTGCCAATACTTTTATGTGAAGAGAGTATACTTTAATGATGAGTAAATAGAGATTTGCATAATAGACTAATGAAAAATATGAGTATATCTCGATTACTAATCCTCCATCTTGCTAAAATGCTCTTGAACAGATTATTTAGAAAGATTCCTCTTCCTATAAAACCGAAAGGTTTGCCACCCTTAATCCCTCCATGAAGGGGGGAGTAAACATTAGATTCTTTTAACTTTTTACAATGGCAATATTTTAAACAATAGAACGATTTGATACATGGCTACTTCATACAACTGGAAAGTAGGTGTATGGGCATATATGAAGAGAGCTCATTCAAAAAGGCTGTGGTGAGGACAGATAATTATCCACAAACTCTTTTATCTAAAAGAACTGTCAGCAGACGACAACATATCATAAAGAAATTCTATCAGGGTACCAATATTGGACCAAAGTAGGGACATTTTAAACAAGTCTTTAATTTTCCATGATGCAGACATTATTGAAAACATAATTAAAGTAAAATCCTACTTCAGATATCTTTTGGTTTTCAATTTGTATAACTATTGTATTACTGTTTTATATTTATAAATATATCTTGGATTTCTAAAGGTCGAATATCCTGGTACGTAAGTAACCTTCCGTTTTAAATAAAGTATTTTCCTTTTAAATTTGGATATTTGATGAAAAGTATTTCTCATAGTTTAAGAACCTAACGATACATCTCAAGATTATGAATTATTGTTATAATTTTGTCAAAAATCTGTAGAAATTATAAAAGCTGAAAGTATTGATGGTAGTCGGGAGTTACTTCATGAAAAACTATACTGTAATGCTTTCACAAAAACGTAAGATAAATCCCAGAATAAAGGTATGCCTATTATTTAAAAACTAAATTATCATTCTTCAAATATTAATCCACAATTATGACCAACGTTAAACTTTAATTGAAAATTCAAATGAAATATTAAACGACCGTTCTGGTGTTACTGATGAGGATGAAGTCTTTGCCTAAAGGGTATCAGCTTGTCCAACATAAACATTAGATGAATTAAGTCATCATAAACAAATAAATTATAATTATGATTCAATATCCAAACACAAAAATTCCTTTAATTAATTCAATTTAACAAGAAAGCGTTTGCGTTAATATATTTACTCTAGTTCATCTCCCTTTTTAGGGGAATTAGAAGTGGCAGCCCTTGTACTAGGGTTGCTATCCTTATAAACATTACTATTTTTAGTTTTATATTGACATGTTTAAAATATTTAATCCATTGATCCTCAGATTGTTTAATCATGTTCAAATGTTGGGTTATGAAAGAATGAATAAGAATGTTTCTTCAAATGTCCGTAAATAATGGACTTAATAGTGGTATTTTACATTATCAGTTATTGTGTGATTTACTAAAACACTTAAATAGTAATAATATTAATTCTAATGATAATATTAGTAATAATAAATATATCAATATAAAAAAAGATAAGGGAGGTGACAATGAAAATGGTAAAACAGTTTCATTCACCAAATAAAAACGAAAGGGATGATGCATATTAATGATGCTCTCTCTCTCTCTCTCTCTCTCTCTCTCTCTCTCTCTCTCTCTCTCTCTCTCTCTCTCTCTCTCTATACTGAAAAAAATATGTAGGTTCTTAATACGTGACGATTCTGAACGTCCTTCAGCTATAGGTTCTAGGAAAATATTATCTAAGTTTTTGAATACCAAAATTATGCACTGGGAAGATTGGCTATATTTACAGAACACTATATAGAAAATTAGCTGCTTTATGCAAGTGCTGAGTTCTGTGCTACATCCCTATTTGCATGTACGATATACGAGGATCATTATTTTTTTCTGGTGCCGGTGGCGTCTGTCCTTGAAGACTATTGTGACAACGTTACTGTTAGGTGTTAAGAGAGAGGTGAGGTAACTGCAAGTAAACTTTATTCAACAGATAACGAGTTTTTATACAAGCACTTGCAACCAGGAGTGTCACAAAAATTCATACAAACTAAAACATGAGATAGCAAGCTTAAACAGGTTGGTCTGTTATCAGTGCGGGGAAGAGCAAGAGATAAAACAAAAAGCAATACGATACAGTGTACAAGCGTGTATGAAACATGTGTGGTAAATGCCCCCACCCCCCTCCATAAAAAGACACACGTGAAATAAGTCGCCCTGCTCTTGAGAGGCGCATTGTATGCAGGAAATACATAGGATCCAGGCAGTCAATGGATACATAGTATTCTTTACCATGAATATTAAATAAGATAGTTTTTAGTGTGTTGTGGATCCTGAGGGAAGGGCACATGTAAGGGGGTGTTAGCGGTGGCTTGCCAGTGTCGGTGCACATGAAAACGTGCATTGCCAAGTGCAAATCTGTCAGTATTTGTTGCTTAGCTGAATGCTTGTAAGTCTGGCTGCAAGGAGTAAATTTTACCACAATGTGACGTAGGCGCTGGAGATTGTCGGAGGTGGCTGACAGGAAAAAATTGGTAGGGATGACGAACGGGTTACCATACATCATATTAGCTACCAAGGCATCCAGGGCATCTTTAGGAATGATCCTTAGACCTAGAAGAACCCTGAGAAGTTGAGTAAACCCGGGTCATCAAAGCTGCTTTGAAGGGGCGATGAAAATATTCTACCGTTCCGTTGGCGGCAGAGCTGTAGGCGGTTATTTGATGTATGGTGATGCTCAAGATATTCTCTAATAATGTCTACAATCGAGAGGTGAAAGGGATACCCCTGTCAGAAGTAATGTGCTCAGGGATACCAAATCTCGTTATCCACTTAGGGAGTAAGGCAGATGTACATGAGGCGGACGTTGCAAATTGCATGAAAATGGCTTCAGGCTAATGAGTGAAGAGCTCAATGACGATAAACAGGTATCAATGTCCTTGTGATGTGGATAGAGGACCTCCTACATCAACGTGAATGTGAGCAAAACGATGCTAAGGTTGCGGAAGAGTACCCACTCCTGAATCGGTGTATCGATGTACTTTTGAAATTTGGCATGAAGTACAGGAATGGACCCATTCCATAGCATCCTTAGCAATGTCGTACCAAGTGAACTTTGTCTTCAGTAGCTGTGCAGTAGATCGGATCAAGGGATGTGAAATGCCTTGGATGAAATCAAACATTTGTCGGCGAGTGGGAGCAGGCATCCATTGTCGTGGTCTACCATTACTGACATTGCAGAAGGTGTCTATGGATTTGTCGAGGGTGATGTCTTCCTAACAGAGGGATGTGCAGGTTGTCCTACATACTTGGTACGCTGGACCTTTTCGTTGAGCTTCTGCCAAAGCATTGTAATCCAATCCCCGGTGAATGGGGGCCAATGTGCTTCTTGATTGGGCGTCGACAACAGGATTCATTTTCCCAGGGAAGTGTTGCAGTCACCCACGATGGAGAGATGTCGGCGTTAATGGGTGGACAAGGCGTCAAACTTTCGAGTGAAGGCGTGCACCAGAGACATATGGTCCGTCTGAATAAGGAAGGGTATACCTTTTAAGAAGTGGTGAAAGTGACTTACAGCCAAATGCACCATCAATAATTCGTGGTCGGAGGTAGAGTAGCTGGATTCTGCCTTGGACACTTTTCTACTGAAGAAGGCCAATGGTGGGGAGAGCCATTTACCATCTTCCTGAGTACCACACTAAAAGCAGCACTGCTGTCATCGGTGGAGAGAAGGAGAAGGGCGAGTGGCACAGGAAAAGTAAGAGAAGTAGCAGTTGATGGGGCATGTTTTTGCGTTGTAGAAGGCCGCTTCTTGACGGGAACTCTACGTTAAGTCTTTTGGCTTGCCCTTGAGGGATGTGTAAATGGGGTAAGAGTGGTGGCAATAGCTAGCAGGAACCTGTGATAATGGCTGACCTGCCCAAGAAATCCTTCAGTGCGTTGATTGTCGAGGATGTGGAGGAGCTCTGAATGTCTGCTACCTTTTTCGGGGATGCAAAATCTGCAATTTTCCGCAGTGCTACTTGATGATGTGAACGTTGACAGTGTACTTCAAAGCTATCTATGGTGGCTGGAAGATACATAACTTGGGTGCAACATGCTAATTCCCTGCAATTTTTCGTCTGAAGATTTCAGCACGTAGCATATCAAGATCGTTTGTTTTTTCATGGTTTTACATCATGGATGGGAAAAGTAGAAATGACTCACTTATATCTTTTTTTGGTGCAAGTAAATTATAAAATTTCAGAGGACCGTTGAAAGATTTCAACTTTTTAAAGGCTGTTACCTATGCTACACCAGTAAGGGAAAGAAATGTGTTACATCCAGTAAGGGCTTGAGCAGCATGAAAATTTGTCATGATGTCTTTAAGCGCTATAATTATCTCGTTTATATTTATGAAAGATTGCTTTTCCAAGCAGGATTCCATAACAAATTATACATTTACTGGTAATCCATTTGTTTCTGCATACAGATGATGGGCTAAAATGATCAGGACACCTGTGTCCTCTGTAACAGTTATGATATACTATTGTTCAGCAGCAGCTTCTGAAATCGTGTGGTCATAGTCTACACCAGGAATAGCCAAAAGTACAATACTTTTGTAAGGTTATAAGATTCTACTTTCCCCAATGTTTTTATCATGCACTATTTCACCTTTTATTGAAATGCGGTTAACCCTTTTTAAACAAAGCTGAATACAGCATATATTTCTTCCTTTAGATGAGATAGAAAATCCAAAGAATTCAGTATTTGTCTCCTAACATTCATTTTCTTTCAAATAATACAAAGAACCACCTTATTGTATTTTCCCCAAATCAAATTATTCTTGACTGAATCTTAGAGATCACTCAAAAGCATCTCTGGTGGCAAAAGAAAAAACATAGGATGCTTCTCCTCAGTCTTCCAGATATTATGAAGATTATGCAAAAATCTTTTTTTTTAAGGTCTGCTAAAAGAACGTAATTACTTTCAAGTCTTTGTTTAGAAAGATTACTCGAGTGCCTTATACTCCCTAAGAGAGATTAGTTCACCAAACTTTTAACTGGGCTTGCAAGCCACTAGGAGAGTTAAATGAACCAGGCTTACATGGCTGAGGACTATGAAGCGTGAAGTAGTTGATGAATAAAGAAGTATTGATTTAAAAGCTCAAGACAGAGACGGCCGGCGAAATGTAACCTTGGCCCTGTGATATTTAATTATAACAAAATTTAAGGCCTATATTCTCAAAATGATAACTTATAGAGTTAGTTTTTTCATCCACTGCTATAGTATTATAACTTCTCATAAAAAATATTATAACTTGTATTGTTGGTTAATGGATTCAGATTACAATATTGTTCAGTGTTTTTTTTATTTTAATTCATCAAATTTCTTAAGGATATTTACCAAACAAGTAAAGAAATATACAGTACATTATTTCAAAAGAAATTTTCATGTTTCACTAAACTGCATAATTAATTTTTAGATCATGTTGCTTACCGGTAATAGCTTGTGTGGTAACAGGTATGGGGTAATCAATCATAAATTCTTCAGTGTAATACTTTAATAAATATTTTGGTGTTCTATACAAGAGAGATCACTCAATTGGATAACAGAGTAAAAATAACCCATAATTGTATTCAGCATTTACTCTCCGTGGATGAATACCTCCGGTGTGAAGTAAAATGTGAATACTAAGGAGGAAATACCAATATATAATAATCAAATAAGATAATAAATTAACTTCCTACAAACGTAATCCTTCTGGAACTATATTAATTTACTGAGGTGTACCATAAGATCTGCTGGGTGGACGATATAACGTTTCTGATTTTTCTTCTTCCTCTTCTTCAGATTCCTCAGAAACAGCCTGGTAGGCAGGTTTTGGTTTGGGAGCGGAATAAGAGGGTCTTGGAGAAGAGTAAGTAGGCCGAGGCTTCTGCTCAGGGGCTTCATATGTGGGTTCTGACTCTGATGATTCCTCAGAAGTATCCGGGTAGCCAGGTCTTGGTTTGGGAGCAGAATAAGAGGGTCTTGAAGAAGAGTAAGTAGGCCGATGTTTGGGCTCTGGGGCTTCATATGTGGGTTCTGCCTCTGAGGATTCTTCAGATTCCTCAGGCTCGTAGTACTGGGCTTCTCCCTCGTAAGTGATCTCTGCTACATAACCGGAGTCTCCATTGATGTGATACTTTACAGTCTGGCGACGTCCATCAGGAAGTAGGACGCTGTAAGACCCTTGTGTATTGTCCTCCTCCCGTTCCTCCTGGTGATTGAAGTTGGCTCCTGAGTAGCCATCTTCCACGGCGAATTCAAAGTCGTATTTGGCGGGTTCATTAATCTCTTCAGAGGAGTATTCGGAAGATGCAGGCTTTGTCTGAAGGTAATTTCAATACCAGAAACGAAAATAAATAATTCTTTACAGTTAATGATAGTTGATATATGCACAAATTCTACTAGGCAATACATGGATTACAAAAGTTTGAATGCTTATTTTTCTGAGGAAAGGATGTAAATCCATTAGATTAATACCTTTATTTAAAGAAAATACTTTTATGGGGTTATGTTCTCAGATCCATAACTTTCTCCTATCTAATTCAGAAAACATATTGATTACATTTCAGATTATGAATCTAATTTTTAGTTATAAATAATTTTTTTCCGCATAATCAAACAATACACTATTTCCAGATAAACTTACCTCAGGAGGCTCATAGAGATTACTTGGCTGCTCATCAGCCACAGTTACTGAAGCCAATGCCAGGAGGGAAAGAACCTGGAAGAGACAGAAAAAATTAATCACTAGAAAAGTTTATAAAGTCACCAATAGAACAGAGATTAACACTAAGTAAATAGAAATTAAATCCAATCGTTTATTCAAAAAGGGAAAAATCCACGTAGCCTCTGTACATATGTTCATAAGGAATAATTCAGGTTTCTCATTGCACCACTTTTCCCTCGTATCACATTTCTGCCATTGTAGCTAAAAGACTACGTCACCACAAATATATTTTCCACTGCACAGACCTTAGAGTTCATTTTGAGAACACTGCAGAAGATATGATGCATCTCTCTAGATATCGGTTATATTTATATTATAATATTGGTCATGATGCCTCCAATGAATGGGAAATCTACCTTGAGAAAATAAATCACGAAAATCATATTCGTGTGCATAAGGTACATTTTGATAATAGAGATATCAGATCACCTTGACTTCTTGAAGGCTGTTTTTTTTTTTTTTTTTTTTTTCGTCAATCTAGATATAACAGATATGAAGGCCGTATCGTTATGTAGGTCTCTGCTAAAGTTTTACATTTTTCTTAAGGAATGAAAACTCCTTTCACTTAAGTTTGACATTTATTTATAATTTCCCTAGAAAAACGTGAGGGCAACGGAAATCCCCATTTTTATGATAACATCACAGCATTTGTTTATGACAAAAATTATGAGCTAAAATAAAAATGATTATAAAAAAAATAGGAATTTCAAATTTAGTGCATAAGAAAATGAATATGTATATGTATTCTCTTTGAGAGTCGTTCGATGTCACTAATAGGATGAAATTACCAACTTTTTAGTGGTATATATATATATATATATATATATATATATATATATATATATATATATATATATATATATATATATATATATATATATATAAACGAAACTAAGCATTCCATGAAGCACTTATTACACTTTTTTAATGTATTTTGATCGCTATGCCAAAATTTTCATTGGGCGCACCAGGAAAACAATAGATGGTCATATGATTGAAATATGAAAACATTACAAATATATTCCTGAGTAAAAATCAGAATAAATAAAGATTCCATTTCCAATTTTACATTAATATCAAACAAATAATAAGTTAAAAATACTGTTGATTAATTTCTGGTAAAGAAACTTAAAGGAAATCCTTAATAGATCGATATAATATTTAAAGAAGCTTCATTTTTGGTGGACTTTCCTTTTGAGCGTTCGATTGCAGTAGAAGATATTGATGATGAACATTGCCCGATCTTCTGTCATTTTGAATAATTAAAATAACACAAGAAAATAACTTTAATTTCAAAGAGTTTCATCTTTATAAGACCAAATAATCTATCGAAATATTTTACCATCTTGTTTAACGAATTGCCCTATTCTCTTTTAGGTAATTGAATGAGCTAACAACTATTCGCTAACAGTTTACAGAATGCCATGTTCCTATTGGCTAAGTAGGTCGAGAAACAACGCCTCAAACGTTCCTATTGGCTAATTCAATCGTAAAGCAACTCTCCAAAATTTCCTTAGTAACAGATTTCTACAGTATTTTACTCTCTAAAAGGCATCACTGATGCCATCTATTGGTACTTTTAAAAACATTTGAAGATTCGGTCAATCACTTAAGAAACTATTTTATTCTATCTTTGAAAATACTTCACAAATCTCTCATACATATGTATAAGCATAAAACTACAGTGAAGTAAAAATATACATGATAAGAATACCAACTTTAGACGTACCATGACTCATATAAGAATATTAGAGGGTATTCTCGACTATAGTTCGAGCAAAATTTGACTGGCATAGCAGGAGGGGGGGCGGGGGTTCAGAATTACCAATACTCTAAGTGAAGAGAGTATTCTTTAATGGAGAATAAATAGAGATTTGGATAATATATTGATGAAAAATATGTGTATAGCTGGGTTGATATTTAACTATCTTGCTAAAATACTCTTGAACAGATTTTATCTAGAAGGATTCCTCTTATTATAAAGCCGAAAGGTTTGCCACCCATAAACCCTCCGTGGAGGGGGAGTAAACATTAGATTCTTTTAACTTTTTATAATGGCAAAATTTTAAACAATAGAACGATTTGATACATGGCTAGTTTATATAACTGAAAATTAGTTGTATATGCATAAATGAAGAGAGCTCATTCATAAAGGCTGTGGTGAGGACATGTAATTATTCACAAACTCTTTCATTTAAAAGAACTATCAGCAGACGACAATATATTATAAAGGAATTCTATCAGGGTACCAATAGTGGACCATACTAAGGACATTGTAAACATGTCTTTAGTTGTCGAGGATGTAGACATTATTTTAAACATGATTAAAGTAAAATCCTACTTCAGATATCTTTTGATTTTTAATTTGTATAAGTATTGCAAGAATCACCGTTTTATCTTTATTCCCATATCTTGGATTTCTGAAGGTCGAATATCCTGGTACGTAAGTAACTTTCTATCTTAAACAGCATATTAATTTTAAATTTGGATATTTGATGAGACGTATTGTAAATTATAAATTATAAATCAACGTTATAATTCTGTCAAAAATCTGTAGAAATTATCAAAGCTGAAAGAATTGATGATAGCCTGGAATTAGTTCATGAAAAAAACTATTGTGTAATACTTTCACAGAAACGTAAAATAGAATCCCAGGACAAATATATGTCTGATATTCTAAAAATAAGTTGTCCTTCTCCAAATACTAAACCACAATCATGACCTATATAGCTTTAATTGAAAATCTATAGGAAATTTTAAACGTCAGTTCTGGTGTTACTGATGAGGATTAATTCTTTGCCTAAAGGGTACCAGGTTGTCCAACATAAAAATTAGATGATTTAAGTCATTATAAACAAATAAATGATAATCATGATTCGATATCCAAACACAAAAATTCCATTAATTAATTCAATGTAACAAGAGAGAGTTTGCTGTAATATATATACTCTAGTTCACCTCACTTTTTAGGGGATTAGAAGTGGCAGCCCTTGTACTAGGAAAGCTATTCTTAGAAACATTACGATTATTTTTAGTTTGATATTGACATGTTTAAAATATTTAATCCATTGACCCTAAGATTGTTTAATCATGTTCAAATGATGGGTTATGAAAGAAGGAATAAGAATGTCTCCCCAATGTCCGGAAATAATGGACTTGATGGTGGTATTTTACATGATCAACTATTGTGTGATATACTAAAAGGCTTAAATAGTAATAATATTAATGAAAATAATAGCAATAATTTTAATTATAATGATAGTATTAGTAATAATAAAGATATTAATATAAAAAAAAAAAGATAGGGGTGATGACAATGAAAATGGTAAAACAATATCTTTCATCAAATAAAAACGAAAGGGAACTAATGTATATCAACCATGATGCACATAAAAGATGCTCTCTCTCTCTCTCTCTCTCTCTCTCTCTCTCTCTCTCTCTCTCTCTCTCTCTCTCTCTCTCTCTCTCTCTCTCTCGGATTTTAGGGAAATATTATCTAAGTTTTTAAATACCCAAATTATGCACTGGGAGAATTGGCTACATGTACAAGATATTGAAAAGGAGAGCAATTTCTTTGTGCAGGTGCGGAGTTCTCTGCAACAACTAGTTTTGCATGTATACGCAATAAGACATTATTTTTTTCTATTGTCAATAGTATCTGTCCGTGAAGACTATTGCGACAACGTTACTATTAGGTGCTAACATAGGATAAAGTGAATGCAAGTAACCTTTATTCAACAGATAACGACCTTTTATGCAAGCACTTGCGAGCAAGAATGTCACAAAAATTCAAACAAAATAAAACATGAGTTAGCAAGCTTAAACAGGTTGGTCTATTATCAGTGCCGGGAAGAGTGACAGATAAAACGGAAAGCAATAGCGTTACAATATACAAGCGTGTATGAAACACGTTTGGTACATGGTTCCCACCCCCATAAAAAAGACATAAATAGGAAATAGGGTCCCCTGCTCTAGAAAGGCGCATTACATGCAGGAAATACACAGAATTTAGGTAATCAATGAATACCCAGTCTTCTAAGAAAGCCTTTGGTGTGCGCTGGATCCCGAGGAAAGGGCCCGTGTAAGGGGGTGTTAGCTGTGTCTTGCTAGTGTCAGTGCACATGAAAACGTGCATTGCTGAGTGCAAATCTATCAGTATGTGTTGCTTAGCTGGTGTCTTGTAAGTCTGGCAGCATAGAGTAAATTTTCCCACAATGTGACGTAGGCTAGGTGCTGGAGATTGTCGGAGAAGGTTAAAAACAGGAAAAATTCAGCAGGGATGACGAACTGGTCGCCATACATCCTTTTAGCTGCCAAGGCTACCAGGGCGTCTTTAGAAGTGATCCTTACACCTAGGAGAACCCTGGGAAGCTGAGTAAACCAGTTGCAGTCAATGAAGCGGGACATCAAAGCTGCTTTGAGGGTGCGATGAAAACATTCAACCATTACGTTGGCTGCAGTGTTGTAGGCGGTTGTTTGATGTAGGATGATGCCCGAGAGATTCATTAATGATGTCCACAATTGAGAGGTGAAACTGATACCCCTATCAGAAGTAATGTCCTCAGGGATACCAAATCTCGCCATCCACCCCGAAAGTAAGGCAGATGTACATGAGGCGGACGTTGCAATTTGCATGGGAATGGCTTCAGGTAAACAGGTATCAATGTTCTTGTGATGTTGGTAGGGAACCAACTACGTCGACGTGAATGTAGAAAAAATGACGCTAAGGTTGCGGAAAGGTGCCTGCTCCTGAATCGGTGTGTCGATGTACTTTTGAACTTGACTTTAAGTACAGAAACAGACTCAATCCACAGCATCCTTAGTAATGTCGTGCCAAGTGAACTCAGTCTTCAGTAGCTGTGCAGTAGATCGGCTCAAGGGATGTAAAATGCCATGGATGAAATCATACACCTGTTGGCACGTGGGAGCAGGTATCCATTGCCGTGGTCTGCCAGTACTGACATCACAGAGGGTGTTAGTGGAGTCGTCAATAGTGATGTCTTCCCAACGGAGGGATGTGCAGGATGTCCTACATTTTTGGTACTCTGGATCATTTCGTTGGGCTTCTACCAAAGCATTGTAATCAAATCCCCGGTGAATGGCGGCCAATATGCTCCTTGACAGGGCATCGACAACAGGATTAATTTTCCCAAGGAAGTGTTGAATGGAGCAGTTGCATTCACCCATGGTGGAGAGATATCAGTGTTGATGGGTGGACAAGGCATCACACATTCGAGTGAAGGCATGCACCAGAGACATATGGTCCATAAGAATAACAAAGGGCATACCTTTTAAGAAGTGGCGAAAGTAACTCACAGCCAAATGCACCGTCACCAATTCGTGGTCGGAGGTAGACTTACCGGATTTTGCCTCGGAGAGTTTTCTACTGAGGAAGGCCAATGTCTGGGGAGAGCCATTGACCACCTGCCCGAGTACTACACTAAAATCAGCATTGCTGTCATCGTTGGAGAGAAGAGGTGAGAGCAGCAGCGGTTTATGGGGCATTTTTTGCGTACCAGAAGGCTTCTTCTTAAAGGGAACTCCACTTTGGGTCTTTTGGCTTGCCCTTGAGGAAGGTGTAGAGGGGGTAAGAATAGCAGCTACAGCTGGCAGGAACCGGTGATAATGGTTGATCATGTCCAAGAAATCCTGCAGTGCTTTAATGGTCGAGGCTGTGGAGAAGCTCTGAGCATCTGCTAACTTTTTAGGAGATGCAAAATCTGCAACTTTCCACAGTGCTGCTTGATAATGAGCACGTTGACAATGAGCTTTAAAGCTATCTATGGTTGCTGGAAGATTACGTAACTTTGGTGCAACATGTAACTTCCCTGAAATATTTCGTCTAAAGATTTCTGCACGTAGCATATCAAGATCATTTGTTTTTTCATAGTTTTACATTGATTGGTTGATTTAAGGTTTTCTGACATCATGACATCTAAGGTCATTGACGCCGATCATGGTTTTACATCATTGATCTAAAGCGTAGAAACGATTTTGTTATATCTTTCTTTCGGGCAATTAAATTGTCAAGTTTCAGAAGACCATATTTTAAAGGCTGATGCCTTTTCTACACCAGTAAAGGAAAAAACAATGTGTTACATCCAGTAAGTGCTTGAGCAGCATGAATATTTGTCATGATGTCTTTAATCGCTATAATTACCTCGTTTATATTTATGAAAGATTGCTTTTCCAAGGAGGATTCCGTACAAAGTGATACATTTGCGGGTAATCCATTTGTTTCTGTATACAGATGAGGGGCGAAAATTATCAGGAAATTTGTGTCCCCTGTAACAATTCTGATATACTATTGTTCAGCAGCAGCTTCTTGAATCGTGTGGTCATAGTCTACACCAGGAATAGCCAAAAGTACGATACTTCTACTTTCCCCCAATGTTTTTATCATGCACCGATTCACCTTTTAGTGAAATGTGGATAACCCTTTTTAAAAAAAGCTCAATACAGCATATATATCGTCCTTAAGATTAGATAGCAAATTCAAAGAATTCAGTATTTTTCTCCTAACATACATTTTCTTTCAAATAATATAAGGAACCACCTTAATGTATTTTCACAAAAGAAATTATTCCTGACTGAATCTTAGAGATCACTCAAAAGCATATCTGGTAACAAAAAAAAAAAAAACATTGGACGCTTCTCCTCGGTCTTCCAGATATTATGAAGATTATGCAAAATTCCTTTTCTTTAAGGTCTGCTAAAAGCAAGTAACTACTCTCAAGTATTTTTTAAGAGAGATTACTTCAGTGCCTTATGTGAAGGAGATCATGGTGAGGGGTAGATGCAGATGGTTTGAGCATGCTCTTCGCACTCCCCAAGAGAGTCTAGTTCACTAAACTTTGAATTGTGCTCTGCAAGCCACTAGAAGAGTTAGAAGAACCAGGCTTACATAGCTGAGGACTAGTTGATGAATTGAGTAGTTGATGAATTGAGAAGTATTAATTTAAGAGCTCAAGACTGAGACGGTTGGTGAAATCTAACCGTGGCCCTTTGCGTTAATGTGCGTAGGAGGAGATGATGATAATGATGATGATTTTTTATGATTTTGGATTATAAACTTTGATGTTTAATTCTAACAAAATTCAAGGCATATAATCTCAAAATGATAACAGATAGTTAGCTGCTTGTTCCACTGCTATATTATAATAGCTTTTCAAAAAAATTATTATAACTTGTATTTCTGGTTAATGGATTCAAATTACGACATTGTTCTGTGTGTGTGTTTTTTTTTATCTTAATTCATCAAATTTCTCAAAGATATTTACCAAACAAGTAAAGAAATATACAGTGCATTATTTCAAAAAGAATTTTCATGTTTCACTAAACTCTGCATAATTAATTTATAAACTATATTACTAACCCGTATTAGCTTGCGTGCGAATGTGTACGGAGTAATTAATAATTTCTTCAGTGTAATACTTTAATAAATATTGTGGTGTTCTATACAAGAGAGATCACTCAGTTGGACAACAGAAAAAATAACTCATAATTGTATTCAGCCTTTACTCTCCGTGGATGAGTACCTCAGGTGTTAAGTGAAATGTGAAAACTAAGGAGGAAATACCAATATATAATAATCAAATAAGATAATAAATTAACTTCCTACAAACGTAATCCTTCTGGAACTATACTAATTTACTAAGGTGTACCATAAGATCTGCTGGGTGGGCGATATAACGTTTCTGATTTTTCTTCTTCCTCTTCTTCCGATTCCTCAGAAACAGCCTGGTAGGCAGGTTTTGGTTTGGGAGCGGAATAAGAGGGTCTTGGAGAAGAGTAAGTAGGCCGATGTTTGGGTTCTGGGGCTGCATAAATGGGTGCTGACTCTGAGGATTCCTCAGAAGTATCCGGGTAGGCAGGTCTTGGTTTGGGAGCAGAATAAGAGGGTCTTGAAGAAGAGTAAGTAGGCCGATGTTTGGGCTCTGGGGCTTCATATGTGGGTTCTGCCTCTGAGGATTCTTCAGATTCCTCAGGCTCATAGTACTGGGCTTCTCCCTCGTAAGTGATCTCTGCTACATAACCGGAGTCTCCATCGACGTGATACTTGACAGTCTGGCGACGTCCATCAGGAAGTAGGACGCTGTAAGACCCTTGTGTATTGTCCTCCTCCCGTTCCTCCTGGTGATTGAAGTTGGCTCCTGAGTAGCCATCTTCCACGGCGAATTCAAAGTCGTATTTGGCGGGTTCATTAATCTCTTCAGAGGAGTATTCGGAAGATGCAGGCTGTGTCTGAAGGTAATTTCAATATCAGAAACAAAAATAAATAATTCTTTACAGTTAATGATAGTTGATATATGCACAAATTCTACTAGGCAATACATGGATTACAAAAGTTTGAATGCTTATTTTTCTGAGGAAAGGATGTAAATCCATTAGATTAATACCTTTATTTAAAGAAAATACTTTTATGGGGTTATGTTCTCAGATCCATAACTTTCTCCTATCTAATTCAGAAAACATATTGATTACATTTCAGATTATGAATCTAATTTTTAGTTATAAATAATTTTTTTCCGCATAATCAAACAATACACTATTTCCAGATAAACTTACCTCAGGAGGCTCATAGAGATTACTTGGCTGCTCATCAGCCACAGTTACTGAAGCCAATGCCAGGAGGGAAAGAACCTGGAAGAGACAGAAAAAATTAATCACTAGAAAAGTTTATAAAGTCACCAATAGAACAGAGATTAACACTAAGTAAATAGAAATTAAATCCAATCGTTTATTCAAAAAGGGAAAAATCCACGTAGCCTCTGTACATATGTTCATAAGGAATAATTCAGGTTTCTCATTGCACCACTTTTCCCTCGTATCACATTTCTGCCATTGTAGCTAAAAGACTACGTCACCACAAATATATTTTCCACTGCACAGACCTTAGAGTTCATTTTGGGAACACTGCAGAAGATATGATGCCTCTCTCTAGACATCGGCTACATTTATATTACAAGACCTAGTCATGATGGCTCCAATGAATGGGGAAACTACCTTGGGAAAATAAATCACGAAAACCATATTCGTGTGCATAAGATACATTTTGATAATAAAGAAATCAGAACACCTTCACCTCCTGAAGGCTGTTTTTTTTTTTTCTTTCTTTTTCGTCAATCTATATATGAATATGAAGGTCATATCGTTATACAGGTCTTTGCTATAGTTCTACAGTATTCATAAGGAATAAAAAGTTCATTAATTTTCATTTGACATTTTATATATAATTTCCCTAGAAAAGCATTATGGCAACGGAAAACCCAATTTTCATGATAATATCATAACATTTGTTTTAAAAAAAATTAACTCTTATGGAAGCTTAGTACAATATCAATTTATTGAAGCGTATTCTCATGACCTAAAATAAAAATATATTTTGGAAAAAAAGGAATTTCGAATTCATTGCATAAAAAAATCCCTATTCAGTCCTACGACACTGAAACAGAATACTTTATATTTTTTGAGTAGCTAGAATAAAGCTATACATATGGAAAGTTATTGGTAGGATTTCTATACATGAAAAACTTACATTTCTCTTCTTGTATAACTACCAATAATTTTTTGTATATACAATTCTACACACTCTAAAATATATTGTAATCTATTTTTTTGCTCTTCGTACCTTAGGGCACTAACAATATTCAACCCTGAGTGAATAGAGAATGAGTTCCCTAATATTGAGAAAATTGCTACTATTCTCTACTATGCCCAATATTTTCTGGAAACCTGCATGAATAAAGGTAAGAAAACATTTTATTGTGTCAAGTTAGATAAAAAGGAAATAATGAATAACATATTTCGTGTGCTATTTCATGATTGCTTTTTAGATATCATGCCCCTTTAAAAGAAACTAGATATTAGGGTAGTTTTTAAATATAATTTTACTTTTAAAAATATTTTGATTAAGAATATTTCTAAAAATGAAAATATAGTATATAATATTTCTTGTTCAGATTGTAACTTGTTCTAAGTCAGAAAAACATCCAAAGGTATTTCTGTCACAATAAAACTGAATAATATGGCCGTCTATAGAGGATATCTTAATAATGGTTTGGCCTCTCATTGACTAGGATTCAGTCATGGAATCAGCTACTCAGAGTCGAGTAAAATAATCCATGCTATTAACTATACCCAAAGAAATATGGTTGAATCCCTTTTAATTGCCTATACCAGAGATCACAATTTAAACCTAAGAAATAGTCTACTTTCCGTCAATCCAATATAATCCTCTTGTCTGAAATCTCAATTATCTGGAGTTATCAAGAAACTGACAATTGTGGAATCCTAATCTCCTGTATAAATACGATCTCTTTGTATATGTATTCTCATTGTGAGTCGTTTGATGTCACTAATAGGACGAAAGTACTAACTCCAGCCAAGTCTTTTAATCTCATCTTTAATGGCTATGATATATCTAACACACACATATATATACATATATGTGTATATATATATATATATATATATATATATATATATATATATATATATATATATATATATATATATGCCTAGATATACGGTATATATATACATATATATATATATATAGATATATATATATATATATATATATATATATATATATATGTGTGTGTGTGTGTGTGTGTGTGTGTATATGTGTGTGTACATATATATATATATATATATATATATATATATATATATATATATATATATATCCCTATATACAGTGTATATATATATATATATATATATATATATATATATATACATAGTATCTCATTAAGCATTTATCACATCGTTTCAATATACATTAACTCCCATGCCAAAATCTTTATTCTAATGGAAAAGCAATAGTCGGTCTTATGATTATCTAAGTTTTTAAATACCCAAATTATGCACTGGTAGGATTAGCTACACGTGCAGAATATTGTTCAGGAGAGCAATTTCTTTGTGCAGGTGCAGAGTTTTGTGCTACATCCCGTTTTGCATGTGCACTTAATGAGACATTATTTTTTTCTATTGCCGGTGGTATCTGTCCGTAAAGACTATTGTGACAACGTTACTATTAGGTGTTAATAGAGGATAAGTTGAATGCAAGTAACCTTTATTCAACAGATAACGACCTTTTATACCAGCATTTGAGAGCAAGAATGTCACAAAATTCAAACAAACTAAAACATGAGTTAGTAAGCTTAAATAGGTTAATCTATTATCAATGCCAGGAAGAGTGATAGATAAAACAGAAAGCAATAGCGTTACAATGTACAAGCATGTGTGAAACACGTGTGGTACATGGTCCCCCCCCCCCATAAAAAATACATACGTGTGAATTAGGGTGCCTTACTCTTGAAAGGTGCATTGTATGCAGGAAATACACAGAATTTAGGCAATCAATGAATACACAGTCTTCTTTACCATGAATGTTAATTAAGTCTTTGGTGTGCGGCAGATCCCGAGGTAAAGGCCCGTGTAAGGGGGCATTAGTGGTGGCTTGCTAGTGTCAGTGTGCATGAAAGCATACACTGCAGAGGGCAGATCTGTCCGCATTTGTTGCTTATCTGGGGTCTTGTAAGTCTGGCAGCATGGAGCAAATTTTCAAACAATGTGACATAGGCGGTGGAGATTGTTGGAGGAGGTTGCAGACAGGAAAAATTCGCCAAGGATGACAAACGGGTCGCCATAAATCATTTTAGCTTCCAAGGCATCCAGGGCGTCTTTAGAAGTGATCCTTAGACCTAGGAGAACCCTGGGAAGTTGTGTAAACCCGTTAGAGTTATTGAAGCTGCTTTGAGGGTGCAATGAAAACATTCAACCATTCCATTGGTAGGCGGTTATATGATGTAGGATGATGCCCAAGAGATTCGCTAATAATGTTCACAATTGAGAGATGAAAGTGATGCCCCTGTCAGATGTAATATGCTCAGGGATACCAAATCTCGCTATCCAACATGAGGTGGACGTTGCAATTTGCATGGGAAGGTCTTCAGGCCAACGAATGGGGAGCTCACTGACAGTAAACAGGTATCAATGTGATGTTGGTAGGGGACCTACTACGTCGATGTGAATGTGGGCGAAACGACTCTAAAGTTGCGGAAAGGTACCCACTCCTGAATCGGTGTGTCAATGTACTTTTAAAATTTGGCATGAAGTACAGGAACTGACCTAATCCATAGCACCCTTAGCAAGGCCGTGCCAAGTGAGCTTTGTCTTCAGTAGCTGTGGAGTAGACCAGCTCAAGGGATGTGAAATGCCATGGATGAAATCAAATACTTATCGGCGCGTGGGAGCAGGTATCCATTGTCGTGGTCTACCATTATGTCAGTGGAGTCGTCTAGGGTGATGTCTTTTCAATGGAGGGATGTGCAGGATGCCCTACATTATTGGTACTCTGGATCTTTTTACTGGGCTTTTGCCAAAGCATTGTAATTCAATCCCCGGGGAATGGCGGCCAATGTGCTTCTTGACAATTGACAACAGGATTCATTTTTTCAGGGAAATGTTGAAGTTACATTCACCCACAGGGGAGAGATGTCAGTGTTGTCAGACTTTCGAGTGAAGGGGTGCACCAGAGACATATGGTCCAGGTGAATAATGAAGGGTGTACCTCTTAAGAAGTGGCGAAAGTGACTTACAGTCAAATGCACCATCAGCAATTCGTGTCGGGGGTAGAGTAGCCGAATTCTACCTTGGAAAGTTTTCTACTGAAAAAGGCCAATTGGTGGGGAGAGCCATTGACCACCTGCTCGAGTACTACACTACAAGCAGCATTGCTGTCATCGGTGGAGAGAAAGAGATGGGCAAGTGACACGGGAGAAGTGACATCAGCAGAGGTTGATGAGGCATTTTTGCGTTGCAGAAGGTTGCTTCTTGAAGGGAACTCCAATTCAGCTATTTTGGCTTACCCTTAAGGGAGGTGTAGATGGGGCAAGAGTAGCGGCAATGGTTGGCAGGAACTGGTGATAATGGTTGATCATGCCCAAGAAATCATGCAGCGCTTGGATGGTCGAGGGCGTGGAGCTCTGAACGGCTTCTACCTTTTTAAGGGATGCAAAATCTGCAGCTTTCCACAGTTCTCCTTGATAATGAGCACGTTTACAGTGTGCTTTTAAGCTATCTATGGTTTCTGGAAGGTTACATAACTTTAGTGCATCTTTCCTGCAATTTTTCATATGAAGATTTCTGCTTGTGGCATATCAAGATCGTTTGCTTTTTCATGGTTTTACATCATGGATGTGAAACGTAGAAACGATTTTGCTATATATTTTTTTAGGCAATTAAATTGTCGAGTTTCAGAAGACCATTGAACTTTTTGAACTTCTTAAAGGCTGTTACCTTTTCTACACCAGTAGTGGGAAAAAAATGTGTTACATCCAGAAAGTGCTTGAGCAGCATGAATATTTGTCATGACGTCTTTAAGTGCTATAATCACCTTGTTTATATTTATGAAAGATTGCTTTTCCAAGCAGGATTCCGTACAAAGTGATACATTTGCGGGTAATCCATTGGTTTCTGTATACAGATAAGGGGCTAAAATGATCAGGAAATCTGTATCCTCTGTAACAGTTCTGATATATTGTTCAGCAGCAGCTTCTTGAATCGTATGGTCATAGTGTATACCAGGAATAGCCAAAAGTACAATACTCCTCTAAGCTTAGAAGATTCTACTTTCCCCCAATGTTTTTATCATGCACCATTTCACCTTTTATTGAAATGTAGATAACCCTTTTTAAACAAAGCTGAATACAACATATATATCTTCCTCAAGATTAGATAAAAATTCCAAAGAATTCAGTATTTGTCTCCTATAATCTATTTTCTTCCAAATAATACAAGGAACTACCTTATTGTATTTTCTCAAAACAAATTATTCCTAACTGTATCTTAGAGATCACTCAAAAGCATCTCTTGTAGCAAAAGAAAAAAACAATGCCCAGAACACTGAAATGGGTTTCAATTTGCTTATCTCTCTTTTTCATTCTAGATAACTACACAGATGACATCAATTATCATAAACCACTCATGGTGCACCTATAAAGTTTAAATGTTGTCACCAGCCACAATTGACTATTTTTGTAATAGGCTAGCTGGAGTGAGGGAAGTTGGCCGAAACCTATTTTGGTATAAAGGAGCAACCTCTGGCGTGGTGGAAAAACCCGTAAGTTCAATGCCCAGAACACCGAAATAGGTTTCAATTTGCTTCTTTTCCTCATAAATTATTATCAATTATCTTAAGACATTGATGAATTTCGAATTTTCTAAATGATGAAAAAAGGGAGGGAAGGAGGGTCGTGGGAACCGAGCCCGCAGAAATGGAATTGGGCTAAACCCACCTGATGAGCCCTTTGGTCAGGGCGAAACCCCTAGGTGCTTCATTTTGGTAGTAGTATTGGTAATAGTATGTATGAATAACACTATATATATATATATATATATATATATATATATATATATATATATATATATATACATATATATATAAAATATATATATATATATATATATATATATATATATATGGCCTTGCGCCATGTCGTCCTAATGGAAGTTCCCGATGGGCAGCTTTCTACTTGTGATATTTCTTTGAGTGATATACCATGGAATATTGCCTTTAGAGGTATCACGGAATTCTAACCTCCAGAGCGAATATCCCCAAAGAAATCACGTATACACCAGGGATGTGTTTAAAATAAGCCACGGCTATCCTTCCCCGAATTTAGATAACCTTGTCACGAACGATATTGGATAGGGATATATATATATATATATATATATATATATATATATATATATATATATATATGTATATATATATACATATATATATATATATATATACACGATAAATTTTGCACATTTAGACGTGTTTTTCATATTCAAATTTGTGCCCAGGTGGTGAGTCACTGTTCACACAAGTATCCTGTACCAGGGTTCGACTCCCGGCAGGTCAGAAGCTGTTGGTTTTGTGTGATTTCGATTGGGGCTCTGATCCCGAGGTCATTAAGAGAATCCAGACATTGATGTATCAAAAATATATGGCTCTTTTGAATATATATATATATATATATATATATATATATATATATATATATATATATATATATATATATATATATATATATATATGGTTTAAAGACAGCATCTTTGTGATATAATTTTTATTGATAGCGATTGCCTTATTGGCGTCAAAGTGTTTCTTACAGGAATCCTCAATTTCCCCAGTTCCTTCAAGTTTTCAGGCATAAGCCTTTAGTTTTATAAACGTCGATTATTCCTTTTCTTCTTATTTTATTCACTACAGCACTGTTTCGACAAAACTATGTTTCTATCAATGTATGACTACCATATTGATTACCATAAGTTAACAGTTCCTTTATGTATAATTTATGAGGTTCTACAAAGATAAAAGGAATTGTAAATATATTAATCAATAATAAATTGATAAATACATTTTTTTCAGAACAGTTTTGTAGTGATAGAATAAATAAAGAAAAATAGTCACAGTTTCTTTGACCAATAGCTCACTCCTGGGAATCTGAAGAAGCTGAGGAAATACGAGGATTCGTGTAGGAAACACAGACGCCACTTAGGCAATTACCTTCATTGAAATTTGCATTAGAGAAAAGATGTGTCCCAAAGCACGCGCGCACGCACACACACATTATATATAAATATACATATGTATGTGTGTATATATTTGTGTATGACCATGATCATCATCGTCAGTCGTTACTGGTACACTGCAGAATAAGGGCATCAGATATGTCCTTCCACTTTTGTCTGTTTATGGTCTCTCTATGATAGTCCCCACCCGCAATATTTCTTATTTCGTCAATCCATCGTTTTCTCTTCCTTCTCCTTAAATTTGTACTATGCTACTACTAAAAACGTACGGAAAACTGTGGGCACGAACTAAGGAGGCATCTTTTAATTTCAGGGAGGTTTTATTCTCCTTTTAATACATTTTGTCGTGTGGTGTTCTGCTTTTCAAATTAGGACTGTGACTTTGCTAGTAATAACAGCAACTCTTGTATTAACAAAAGTTTAGATTCTAGATATAACCCCAAGGAGAGAGAGAGAGAGAGAGAGAGAGAGAGAGAGAGAGAGAGAGAGAGAGAGAGAGAGAGAGAGAGTTACAATTATTTTGGATGTCTCAAAGACTATTTGGTCCATCCGCGGAGACTCCATTTGCTCTTTGGTAGAGCGATTTAGTTTAAGCATTTAGAGAGTTGTTATAATCTCGTCTAATTTATTCTTGAACTCGTTTACTGTGTTACTGTTTAATACATCTAATGGAAATCTATTCCAATTATTTGCTATTTTGTATGTAAAGAAATTGCCACATTGAGTGGTGGTGTATCATTTCAATTCCAGTTTGTATCCGTTACCTCTGGACTGATTTGTGCTAAGAGAGAGAGAGAGAGAGAGAGAGAGAGAGAGAGAGAGAGAGAGAGAGAGAGAGAGAGAGAGAGAGAGAGAGAGAGATATTCACGAAGTGACGCAGAATATCATTTTCGAAAGGAATTGAAACAATTATGTACAAGTGGACTTTAGAATTGAGCTTTTAAACATCAACCCTATCTAAGGAATATTTTCGTAATTTGTTTAAACAGCGGAATTGGAAAATTGTGGCTCAATGCACAGGAAAAGAGACATTATGCGTTTACGAGCTACGGGTCAAATGTGGCTGTACTTTGAGGTAAAAAGTCAGGGATGGAAGAAAGGAAGGTTGGATTATGACTTAAGTCAAGACCAGGCTTCAAGTAACGAGCGAACATTCTATATGGATCACAAGACAAAAAAGTGTTTTTTTTTTTTTGTTTTTTTTTTTGTATGTGGCAACAAAATAATTCTAACCTACCAGTGGGTGATCCTAAATTTTTGGTAGAAGTGACAGTAACAATAGGGAAGAAGTTAAACTACTAACCACTTTAGTAATTAATTGTTTAGGGTTATTTCCTCTGGCCAAGATGTTGGAAGGAGGATATGTTTTAGCCCCTGAGGGCTATGAAGCGCAAAGTAGATGGTAAATAGGGAAGTATTGATTTAAAAGCTCCAGAAAGAGACGACTTGCGAAATGTAACCGATGTCTTTTGGGAGTAGGAGGAGATGATGATAATGATGGTGATTTTTTATGATTTTGAAGGATAAACTATGATGTTTAATTCTTATAAAATTCGAGGCCTATAATCTCACAATGATAACTTAGAGAGTTAGCTGGTTTTTCCCCTGCTACAGTATAATAACTCTGCGAAATTATTTTAAAGACAATATTACTTACCAGTATCAGCTTATGTGCTAATGGGTATGGGGTAATTAATCATAAATTCTTCAGTGAAATACTTTAATAAATAGTTTGGTTTTCGATACAAGAGAGATCACTCCCTTGGAAAACAGAGTAAAAGTAACTCGTATTTGAATTCAGCACTTACTCTCCGTGGATGAATACCTCAGGTGTGGAGTAAAATGTGAAAACTAAGGAGGATATACCACTGTATTATAAATAAATTAGATAATAAATTAATTTCATACAAACGTAATCGTACTGGAACTATATTGATTTACTGTTGTGTACCATAAGATCTGCTGAGTGGACGATATAACGTTTCTGATTTTTCTTCTATCGATTCTTTCGATTCCTCAGAAACATCCGGGTAGGCAGGTCTGGGGTTGGGATTGAAATGATATTTTCTTGGAGAAGAGTAACTAGGCCGAGGCTTGGGCTCAGGAGCTACATATGTAGGTCCTGACTCTGAAGATTCCTCAGAAACATCTGGGTAGGCAGGTCTTGGTTTGGGAGCAGAATAAGAGGGTCTTGAAGAAGAGTAAGTAGGCCGATATTTGGGCTGTGGGGCTTCATATGTGGGTTCTGACTCTGAGGATTCCTCAGAAACATCTGGGTAGGCAGGTCTTGGTTTGGGAGCGGAGTAAGAGGGTCTTGAAGAAGAGTAACTAGGCCGATGTTTGGGCTGTGGGGCTTCATATGTGGGTTCTGACTCTGAGGATTCCTCGGAAACATCTGGGTAGGCAGGTCTTGGTTTGGGAGCGGAGTAAGAGGGTCTTGAAGAAGAGTAACTAGGCCGAGGCTTGTGCTCTGGAGCTACATATGTAGGTCCTGACTCTGAGGATTCCTCAGAAACATCTTGGTAGGCAGGTCTTGGTTTGGGAGCGGAGTAAGAGGGTCTTGAAGAAGAGTAAGTAGGCCGATATTTGGGCTGTGGGGCTTCATATGTGGGTTCTGACTCTGAGGATTCCTCAGAAACATCTGGGTAGGCAGGTCTTGGTTTGGGAGCGGAATAAGAGGGTCTTGGAAAAGAGTAAGTAGGCTGATATTTGGGCTCTGGAGCTGCATATGTAGGTGCTGACTCTGAGGATTCCTCAGAAACATCTTGGTAGGCAGGTCTCGGTTTGGGAGCGGAGTAAGAGGGTCTTGAAGAAGAGTAAGCAGGCCGAGGCTTGGGTTCTGGAGCTGCATATATAGGCTCTGACTCTGAGGATTCCTCAGAAACATCTGGGTAGGCAGGTCTTGGTTTGGGAGCAGAATAAGAGGGTCTTGGAGAAGAGTAAGTAGGCTGAGGCTTAGGCTCTGGGGCTGCATATGTAGGTTCTGACTCTGAGGATTCTTCAGATTCCTCAGGCTCGTAGTACTGGGCTTCTCCCTCGTAAGTGATCTCTGCTACATAACCGGAGTCTCCATTGATGTGATACTTGACAGTCTGGCGACGTCCATCAGGAAGTAGGACGCTGTAAGACCCCTGTGTATTGTCCTCTTCCCGTTCTTCCTGGTGATTGAAGTTGGCTCCTGAGTATCCATCTTCCACGGCGAATTCAAAGTCGTATTTGGCTGGTTTACTAATCTCTTCAGAGGAGTATTCGAAAGATGCAAGCTGTATCTGAAGATAATTTTAATATCAGCAACGAAAATAAACGATTCTTAATTAAGAATGGTCATTATATGCATAAATTTCACTAGGCAATACATAGAATACAGAAGATTAAATGCTTATTTTTCTGAGGAAAGGATGTAAATCCATTAGATTAATAGCTATATTAAAAGTAAATACTTTCATTGGGTGATGCTGTTAGCCCTATAACTTGCTCTAATATCATTCAGAAAAGAGAATCCCTTATGAGTATGTTTTAAGTTTTGAATACATTTTTTTTTTAGTTAGCTGAACAATACACTACTTCAAGATACACCTACCTCAGGAGGCCCATAGAGATTACTTGGCTGCTCATCAGCCAGAGTTACTGAAGCCAATGCCAGGAAGAAAAGAACCTGGAAGAGAGAAAAAAGGAATCACCTGAAAGTTTTATAAAGACACCAATTGAAAATGAGATATAAACTAACTAAAGATAAATTACATCCAATCGTTTATCCAAAAAAATTAAAAAAGGCGTATGAAGCCTCAGCACTTATGTTTGTAAGGCACAATTTAGATTTCTCATTGCACCATTTTTCCCTCGTATCACATTTCTGCCATTGTAGCTGAAAGACTACATCACCACAAATATATTTTCCACCGCACAGACCTTTGAGTTCATTTTGAGAGCACTGCAGAAGATATGATGCATCTTCCTAGATATCGGCTATATTTATATTCTAATATTGGTCATGATGCCTCCAATGAATGGGAAATCTACCTTGGTGAAATAAATCACGAAAACCATATTCGTGTGCATAAGGTACATTGCGATAATAGAAATATGCAGTAGAGAAATCAGACCACCTTGACTTCAGAAAAGCTTCTAGTTCTGAATTTCGATAACCTAGATATAATTGAGATGAAGGTCGATCGGTTTTGTTTTAGTTTATCAATACAGAACTTCATTTTTTCCAATAATATGACACAAGTTATCGAAAAATTACATCGCGGCTTAGTTCAACAAGTTTATATAAACATATTTTTATGACCTAACAATGACAGAAATTTTGAAAAAATAAGAAAATCGGATTTAGTACAGAAAAATCTTTATTTCTCCGTATAACTATAAAATGTATATGTCAATTTTTTAGCGAAGAGCTGTGTTTAATTTTGTCTGTGTTTTCATAGAAGTAATAAATTAGGTTGATGTATAAACTAAAATAATAGCTTTATTAGATAAATTTATATATATACAATATATATATATATATATATATGTATATATATATACACTTGTGTATGCGTTCCGCCAAAAATGACGATTATATATTTAGATAGGTATGTACGCACACGTACAAGCACTCCCTCTCACCTGGGTATGGCTACTTCCTCCCCTCTAGAAGCGCTGAGTATGAGCCAAAATATATATAAATATGTATATATATATATAAATATATATATATATATATATATATATATATACATATATATATATATATATATATATATATATATATATATATATATGTATGTATGTGTGTGTTATATATGTGAGTATATATAGCCAAACACTTCCTCTTTATTATATAGGGCAGATCATTTACATAATTCTTGCAAACGTCTATGCAATGTGAAACATTATCGCTTTTATCTATTCCTTGGGTATTTTCCCCCACTCAACTATACCTCACATATCCTCAGAGGCTTATCAGTTACACTATCATCATCAGGCTAGATTAGTATACCTTCTACGTTCAACAACTCTTCAAGATGTTCAGGCCATTGACTTAAGATACATTCTCTTTATAAAATTCAATTTAATTTGCAACTTTTATTAGGAAATATATTTGCGTTCAAGCCATTGACATGAGATACATTCTCTTTATGAAATATATTTTGATTTGCAACTCTTATTCTGAAATATATATTTACTCTTTAAAATTTTCTCACATCTCCTAATGCTGTACATATGTGTACATCCTTGATCTAGTGAACCTCTTATTAAATTCCACAAATAAATTCTAATTAACTTCATTATTTAATTATCTATTCTTTCTCCTGAGCTTCCCAACCACCTTTGTATACCATTACCTGATATTTCCCTTTATCCATCAGCTTCACTGCAATCTACTGCCTTCCTTTCATGAGGCAACCATTTCATTATCCCAACACGAACTTCTTAAATCCCTTCTTTTCGTTATTCTAAACCAGTAAGCATCAATGTCGCAACATTGATCTTGAACTTTGTATGTTCCCTATCCACTTCCTAAACTTCAGTATCTTCAACTACAGATTAGTAAGCACATTAGGAAACAGGATACGTTGGAATTATAAAATATGTATATGATCGTCATCGTTTATAAAATATACAATTTCATTAACATGAAATGCTATTAATTCATTGCGGTAAAGTTTTGTATTATTATTATTATTATTATTATTATTATTATTATTATTATTATTATTATTATTATTATTATTATTATTATTATTATTATTATCACGGCTACTATTTCTATTATAATCACTGTCGTTATCATTATCAATATTATCATTATAGCAACTACTGTTAAGCGACCACCAACATCCAGAATGAGAAAAAACCACCCAAAGATTTACTTTACAATTTGAATCTCCCGATCACTTCCCCGGACATAACAAAGGCGTCACCTCCAAACCTGTCATATTCAACTGCAAGTTTTGTAGTTTATGAAGGTCCCACAACCCCAGACGACTAAGGATAGGAGCTCACTATCACGATGCAGACGACTTTTGAAATTATTTAGCTCCTTGATTCTCTTTATCCTGTTCTTCATTACAGGAATCTAAATAAATTAGCCATATTAAGTTTCTAAGTCTCTCTTCACTCAATGGCAACTTAGATTCCTGTCCAGGATTTACTTTAGAACAATCCTGTGTCAGGGCATATCATTTAGGTATGATGTAGATTTATCACTCATACACAGAAGAAACACAAACACACACTCATATATATATATATATATATATATATATATATATATATATATATATATATATATATATATGTATATATACATATATATACATATATATATGTGTGTGTGCGTATATATGCAGTGTATATATATACATATATATATATAAATATATATATATATATATATATATGTATATATATGTATATACAGTATATTTATATATGTACATACATGTATATGTATATATATACATATATATATGTGTATATATATATATATATATATATATATATATATATGTGTGTGTGTGTGTGTATATATATATGTATGTGTGTATTGTATGCATGTGCCTATTACTGTGTGTGTAGCTTGTGAGAGTTTCTGTTTCGTCACTAATATTCATATAATGTCTGTGTGTATGTGTGTGTATGTATTTATATGTATTCATACATATATAGTTGATACTTGGGTTCCTCTTGGGAATCGCAATTTAGGCAGCAATAAAATGTTCAGTGCTGCTATCATCTTCTTTATTTGGAAGCTTTCGACATAAATTATGTCATCTTCAGCCTATCTGCAATTGTTATATATATATATATATATATATATATATATATATATATATATATATATATATATATATATATATATATATATATACACATATATATATATTATATATATATATATGTATATATACGGTATATATATGTATATATATATGTGTGTGTGTGTGTGTGGGTATGTTTAAGGTTCTAAATACATCAAAAGAAGAAGAATAAAACATTGAAATGTTTCCAAGAACCCAAATGAAGATCTAGTAAGTATCACATTTACCCAATGGCAAATGTTCTCCCCTTGGCATTGTGGTGTTCATCTTTGTTTCTACAAAGGTGAACATCTTGACGTCGGAACACTTTCTCGTAGACGAAGGTCAAGAATTTCAGTTTTTCTTTCTTCCTTTCATGATAATCTTGTGCTTCTGGACTGCTCTCCTATTTCTCTCTCTCTCTCTCTCTCTTTTTTTTTTTTTTTTTTTTTTTTTTTTTTTTTTTTTTTTTTTTTTTTTTTTTTTGCTCCAGTCGAATTTGACGTTGATCACGAAGCATGTCATGTTCACAGTCGGATAATGTAATAAAATGTAGCCCTGAATATTTACATTGGAAATCTAGGGCTTTCATGTATATATACATTTATATAAAAATGTAGATAGTTAGATAAACTGATATATCATAGATTTATCTTTTAAAAATGCGACCTTTCTTCTCACTGGAAGAGTGATATCAAGGTCTATGCATGTTTAGACCTTGAGTGATATGATGTTGTCATAACTTATACTATCATGCTACCCAGGTGTCTCTGAATATGGGCCATATGCAGCTTTTGTTAGCTCTCTTCATAAATCCTCCTGGTTTTTAATGATTAATAAATAGAAGTAAAATTATCCTGAAAACATGAGACTAACGAACATGAACTGTAATAACCAATGATAAACGATTGTAAAGATTACATTATGTTCTCACTTTATATTCAAATTAAAAATTCTGGCTTCATTCTCTCAACAAAATTTTTACATTTTTTTGTTTTCTTTTTTCTTTTTTTTTTTTTTTTTTTGTCTTACCGCTTCTGTAACTGTAACTCTGAACGTGGCCGATGTGGTAACGTCCCTGACTGGTGTACGCCAGACTGGGGTTCGAGTCCCGCTCAAACTCGTTAGTTTCTTTGGCACTGCAACCCCACCGTCCTTGCGGGCTAAGGATAGGGTGTTT
>NC_090754.1:37895560-37908060 GCF_036898095.1 Palaemon carinicauda | reverse complement strand
AGATAAAAAGAATTATTAAAAAGTATATATTAAAAAGTATGGCTAAAAATAATGCACGCTGCATAGCTAACTTACAAAGCAATGTAATAAAATAGTCTACATAATATAATAAGGAAGAAATACTTATATCTATAAGATAAAAATCAAAGATGACTATGGGTGCTTCAACATTCATGTAAATTCCCACTCGATAAAGGAGACTGGCGTATAGATTGTGAAGAGATCAACACATCGTTGGTGAGCCTTCCAACTAGGCCTGCAAACCCGCTGACACTGCAATTTTTTTCTGTATAAGAGCACATATCGTCATTAAGTGCGAAAACCCACACACACAAACACACACACACACACACACACACATATATATATATATATATATGTATATATATATATATATAGATAGATAGATAGATAGATACATATATATAAACAGTATATATATAGATATAGATATAGATATATATATATATATATATATATATATATATATATATATATATATATATATATATATATATATATGTATATATGTATATATATATATATATATATATATATATAGATAGATAGATAGATATAGATATAGATATAAATATAGATATAGATATAGATATATATTCATACATATACATATATATATATATATATATATATACATATATATATATGTGTGTGTGCGTGTACGAGTTCGAATCCACGGTCAACCAGAAGCTATTATCATAAATTCAATTCGATATCAAGAGAATTTATGGCTTATATGAATATATGAGTAAATAGATTTAAATGTGAAAAATTATCATATGTATTTATATACATATATATATATATAAATATATATATATATATATATATATATATATATATATATATAAATATATATATATATATGTGTAAATATATTTGTGTGTATGTATATATATGTGAATGTATTTCCAAAACTGACCGTCAAATTTGACCCGATTTCCTTACCAAGAGCGATATGAAGTGACGAAATCATTGAAAAGTATATAATCTTTTTCCTAAACTTTGGGGCGAAAAACTGGTTTACCTCTGTCAAGAACTTGTCAATGAATCTGGGTAGGTGGAGTGATTTATGGTGAATTGCACAGCGTGGATTAAGATATTTCGCTATGATTAAAGCAGAAAATCTGGAATAAATTCTCTCTCTCTCTCTCTCTCTCTCTCTCTCTCTCTCTCTCTCTCTCTCTCTCTCTCTCTCTCTCTCTCTCTCTCATGCTTCCCCTTTGAGATCCGACGACAGCATTACAAGGAAATCGTGAAAATAAAATGTTATCTTGACTAACAACGCATCACGCTACTCTTGCGGGGCAATAAGAACATTGAAATGTAATTTTATTTTAACTGACAGGCTAATAATCAATTGTAGAATCTCTCTCTCTCTCTCTCTCTCTCTCTCTCTCTCTCTCTCTCTCTCTCTCTCTCTCTCTCTATATATATATATATATATATATATATATATATATATATATATATATACATATATATGTATATATATATACATATATATGTATATATATATATATAATACATATATATATATATATATATATATATATATATATATATATATATATATATATATATATATATAGTCTTGCAGAGCAACGAGAACATTGAAATGTAACTTGATTTCAACTGACAGCTTAAAAATTAGTTGTAGAATCTCTCTCTCTCTCTCTCTCTCTCTCTCTCTCTCTCTCTCTCTCTCTCCTCTCTCTCTCTCTCTCTCTCTCATCAGTAAAATAAAGCGTGGCAGCAGGTCTGACAAGACACAATAATGCTCAGATTCCCAGACTGATAAAAGACTTCGTGAACTATCCGTACCGTGACCAAATTTCGTTTCACACATGACCTTCTTCTTCGAGCTTAATTTGACATCGCCCCCAGCCCCTCCTTAGTCCCCTCCCTCGAGGGACTTTATCTATAGGGTTCTTGACAAAGGAAGACGTCAAAAATTACCTTCAATTTATCATCTTGCATCTGTTACAGCTTAACTTTGTTACAACTTAACTCTCTTTGTTCATGTCTGGAGTTCTATAAACGGCGTGTCAGGACCGATATGAAAGGTCCTTTTTTACGAGGTTCATTGGGTACTGCTTCCTCTTCGAACTCTGTGAAGAGGATACATAACAAAGCATTACACATTCTTATACACAATAAGCACACTTGAACATGTATGTATATTTATATGTATATATATATATATATATATATAGATTATATATATATATATATATATATATATATATATATATATATATATATATATATATATATATATATATATATATATATATGCTTTTGGAGCATAGCTTCTCTATGTTTTCTGTTTACGTATACATACTGTATATAATATATATATAAACATACATATATATATACATACATACATACATATATATAGTGCTTATAAATATACAGTATATGTATATATATATATATATATATATATATATATACATGTGTGTGTATCTTCGCGTCTGTATGTTCATCAACATCAAGTTATTCCCATTAACAGAAGTGGCTACAGATAAAAATAACACAAAGATCACTGTCCCATTCATCATTTAACTATTAAATATTGGATAAACTTCTATTATATTAGTAGCTTTTTACACATAAAAAGAAGACCTTATCAGTATATAAATCTATACAAATAAAGAGGAGGAAAAAAAACATATTATCAAGGATTTAATTCTGAGTTATGAAAGTATAGTGTTCCTAGTCTCTTATTTCTCTCTTTCTCTACTCTTTTACTTCAAAATGAAATCACCTTTACACAAAGCTCATCTTACATGAGTAACCTTGATCTGCATTCTTACCGGATATAAATAATAAAGTGAATAATGTTCTGGAAGAAGGATGAACGATAACTACGGGGGGAAGTACGAGAGCTTTGTTCTTATGCAAAATCACGAGAGTGGAAAATTGTCGTGTTGGTTGACTGCATACATTTGGCCGCGCTCTTCAAAATATTTTTTCTATAAAAAAAAAAAAAAAAAAAAACATTAAGAAAATATTTTTTTAACCGATGTATCGTTCTTTTCTTCTGATTTTATTCTTAACAAATATATCATAATGGTTTATTCGTAACTGCATCACGCACCTTGTGTATAAAAATCCACCCTTCCGTGAAATGTAAACAAACTGCTTCAAATTGTCCACCTCATAGCGTGAGATGTGCTGATTCATTAAGCCTTGGCCTTGGACGATTCTTTCGTGTCATTAATGGGATTAGCATTAATCTGAAGTTATCATACCTCTATTGTTTTCTCATCTTCTGCTTTTTATGATTTTAGTTGGATTTCAATTTATTTCCAGTGGCTGCGTAGCAAAATTATCGCACTCCTATTGATGAACAACTAAGATCATATATGAAGAAGATTTTCTTCATTGCATTTTCATATTAAGTTGATTTTCTTGATCTTTCTTATGCTATTCACACTTCCTTGATAACACCTTTTTTCTACTACACATCTGTCTCATTATATTTCCAGTATTAAAAGCGTGAATACTGATTACAGGTAGTAAATTTCATCAAACTAGAGAAAGTAAATATCTTTATTCCCAAACTCAGCAACTCAAAATCTTCATTGAAACTGAAATATTTATCATGTGGGTCACATATTTTTTCCGATCAGTTTCTGGGATTTTTTTTTTAATCTCAGCTCAGAAATATCGTCGAATGGCTTAAACATTATCGTTTACGATTTCATATTGTCTACGAAAATGTGAAATGTCAGAATTCTCGGATGTTGCAAAATGCTCCATTTTTGGAGGCGATACTCCATGGCACTGATTTCGCATATGGCTAGAAATTAAAAAGCGATTATTCTTATCTACATTTTACGAATTTGACCATTTTCTTAACTTTGGATATATATATAAATATATATATATATATATATATATATATATATATATATATAATATATATATATATATATACTGTATATATATACACACACTTCTACAACCATTTGGACAGAACAAAAGAGAAATAATGATGCACCTTGTCAACATCTTTGAAGATCTGTCAAGAATTCCAAATTTTAAACAACAATAATAATAATAGCAATGATAAATATATTTTAATAATTATTATAACAAAAATTTCTACATATCTAATTAATAATATCCCTCGTTGCAATAAAGCACGTAGACTGAACACCCTCCCATGCAACACTTCAGCATCGAAAAAGGTTTTTTCGCAGCGATAAGGCTCGCTTGAAATCGTGATCCAAAAGACATAACATGGCAAGTTAGGAAATTTTACTGGTAATCGTCGACATCATAAATACATTTTCCATGAGCTTTAAAAGACGGACATACGACAAGGGTGGAGCCTTTAACGAGCCCAAACATGAAGGGTCCAGAGGTTAAGGCGATCAAGATAGAGAAAGAGACAGAGAGGGACTTGAAGGGGAAATCACGCCTACGTTCATGACCGTGAATTGGAAGTTTAAAGGATATAGATTTTTGAGAGAGAGAGAGAGAGAGAGAGAGAGAGAGAGAGAGAGAGGGGGGGGGGACTTGAAGGGGAAATCACGCCTACGTTCATGACCGTGAATTGGAAGTTTAAAGGATATAGATTTTTGAGAGAGAGAGAGAGAGAGAGAGAGAGAGAGAGAGAGAGGGGGGGGACTTGAAGAGGAAATCAAGCACATATTCATGACCATGAATTGAAGTTTAAAGGATATAGATTTTTGAGAGAGAGGAGAGAGAGAGAGAGAGAGAGAGAGAGAGGGGGGGGGACTTGAAGGGGACATCAAGCACATATTCATGACCATGAATTGAAGTTTAAAGGATATAGATTTTTAAGAGAGAGAGAGAGAGAGAGAGAGAGAGAGAGAGAGATGACTTGAAGGAAAAATCGCGCTTACAAAAATGACCGTGAATTGAAGTTTAAAGGATATAGATTTTTAAGAGAGAGAGAGAGAGAGAGAGAGAGAGAGAGATAGAGACCTGAAGGTGAAATCGCGCCCATGTTCAAGACCGTGAATTGAAGTTAAAGGATATAGATTTTTGGAGTGGACACCACGCCTGTAACATATGTATATATTCAGGTATTAGTGTTTTTGCCATATATGGTTATATGAAAATGCCATTGCATCAGCAGAACCAAAATAAATTTGCTTTTTCTAGAGTGTAAGGACAATGCTGATTAATCACTGTTTCATTTTAAGGACATTTTCTCTTAATATAAGTATCAATTGGCATTGTCTTTGAAGTCATTTGAAATTTTTTTGATATATACTTCATAATCTTAAGAGAGAGAGAGAGAGAGAGAGAGAGAGAGAGAGAGAGAGAGAGAGAGAGGATAAAAAGAAATTCAAATTTTTCTAAAGACCTACTTGATTGACATGTATGCAAGGATGATATACATTGCGTAAACAAAAATATAATGTATGCTTTATGCTAACAATTATTATTATTATTACTAGCTAAGCTACGAGTTCAACTCTAGTTAGAAAGCAGGATACTGCCAGCCATAGGGCTCCAATGGGGAAAATAGCCCAGTGAGGAAAGGAAATAAGGAAATAAATAATCTATGAGTTGTAATGAACAAAATATATAAAGTATCGTAAGACCAATAACAACGTTGAAATAGATCTGGCATGTAAAAACTATGAAGAGAGACTCATTTCAACCTGTTCATCATAAAAACATTCGCTGAAAGTTTGGACTTTTGTGTGTGTTATGTTATATAAAGCACAAACACACACACACACACGCACGCACATACTGTATATATACATATATATACTTATATATATATATATATATATATGTGTGTGTGTGTGTGTGTGTGTGAGTGTGTATGTATAGAATATAGTCATCATATTAGCCAATAGAATATCAACGTCTTTAACAATTTTCTAGAACATTATCTCCTCTATATGATAAAGAACAGGTGTCTGTATATATATACACACACATATATATATATATATATATATATATACATATTTCCGGTCACGCCCAATGGCATTGCCAGATGTATAACTCTTCTACCCTAGGGTAGGAGGAGGGGGTAAGGCTGAATCTGTATTTGTGCGAGTACATGTGCATATCTATCTAAATATTTACCCGTCGCTTTTGACGGGTGGCGTACACTAGTTTATAATAATGTAGGATTATTCTCTAGATAAAAAGCTGTCACAGCGATTATTCTTCCTCTAATGCTCTCAGTCCAGAGACAAAGGAAATCCTAGAGTTTGACAATGTAGATATATTTCCGTGGGAGCGAAGGAGACAATGAGGAGCATCTGCGTAACGAGATTACTTTTTTAATGGATCGAAAAGGTTGCAGTTTTATCTAAGCATCCCCTCTCTTTGCACTGGCCTCGTCTGACCTCCCGTTTTCTATGAGTCAGTAATGAGCTTGACCCTGCTAACAAAGGAAATGGTCTGGAAAGGAATCTGGAACATGGTCACCCAAGTGGGTTCTTCGACCTACTTTTAAGTCCGCAAAAAAATATTAACATCTCAAAATTTTATTTCATCTTTGTAGCTGGTTTTAAATCACCTTTTGTTTTCACTGTTATTGTTATGAAATGTCTGCTTGCTTTTATTCGGCTATTTGCATCAGAGCCACTATCATTTTGATGATTTTGCTTAATCTGTTTACAAGTATAATACAAGTTGGTTGCTGTATTGTTTCTTTGTTATTGCTGCTGTTAATTATAACTAATTACTTTACATAATTTTACGTTTGTTTAAACGTTTTGCATTGCCAATTTGTTCTCTTGTTTATTTATGTCAAATTTGGTTGAAAGTAACAAATCATTAAACTTCAATATAGGAGAACTTATTATTATTATTATTATTATAATTATTATTATTATTATTATTATTATTATTATTATTATTATCATTATTATTATTATTATTAATCAAACATTTCCATAGCATTTTGAAAGGAATACACCTCAAAGTCCTCTGGTAGGATAAATCTGATGATAAAGGCAAAAACATTTCATCAAGGTCACTAAATCACAAAAACTAGATCACAAAAAACTTAATCAATCCATCTCTCAAAAATATTCATTCAAAGAAAAATTCTAACATCACTTCACTTGCCTATCAACTTACAATCATATCTACTCAAGGTTATTACCTCTTGGCTAATATAGTGGTAACGTGTTTGCCTAGCAGATCGATCCCACCTCCGGACCGTGAGTTTAAGTTGTTTACTGGGGAGGCCACTGCTGTGGTTGGGTACCACAGTGGGGGATTGGGTTTGCCTGGCTGACGTTCTGGTGAGTATCTATTCTGATGAAACTGGAATTGAAATCAGACGCCTTTAACCTTTAAAGCAAAAGATTTTAAAAAGCATAAATTTTGATTCTTGAGAAACTATAAAACCTAAGCTCAAACTGTAATGATTCCAAGTGAATTTGGAAATTGTAATGCGTGATATGTAAAATAAATGAATCACAAATTTTCTAAAGATTTTTCCATGGAGATGTTTAATTGTTTTATCACGAGAATTGACTTCAAATCTTTTTCTTATCATTTATGCTAGCAATGTGTAGAAAATTCTGAAGTCAAATTACATCGTTGGATTAAGTGATTTGATATGGGTTTACCCTATCCACGGTCTAGGTAAAGTAGCTCAACCGTGGCCATGTCGAAGTTTGTTTCTAAGGACGATGAATATCAGTATTTGAAAGTAGTTTCACTAAGATTTGATTTAATTTAAAGGAATTTTCAATATATGTGCCGATGAAGTTATTTTTGTTTTAATTTTTTAATTAAAAAAGTTAAATTAAATTTGTTACAATCACAATATTTCCAGTATGGTTACATTCAATAGCATTTTTATATAAACATAAACCATCTAATTTAACAATTTATAAACTTACACATCTTTATTTTGAAATTTGGTTACTCAAAAACAATATTCTATATACTTCTTTGTGAACATTCTATTCATTCTTTCTATATAGATATTTTTTAAGTTATTAGAAAATCCACAAGAATCCATATATGATCTCTTCATATTCAGTTTCTCCATATGGACCTCTAAAACATGTATATGACTCCCAGGTGGAACTTGCAGCTTTTCTAATTTGCTCTAAAATGCAACCATTATCATAGATTAATATTATTCTGATATGCCATTGACAATGGGTAAAACTATTTAATGAGGAAAGCCATGATCCCAGTTGGAAAATATGATCATTCGATTCTGGCATTCCTGGTTAAAAGAATTTTACTTTAGTGTGAAGATGATCAAATATCCCTTCGATACTGTTATAAAGGCCTGAGAAAAATAGTCCTGCTATCATATGATTTTCGAAGAGAATCATCGTAAAAATAATAATCTCATTACATGTTTTATTTCTCAATGAAATCGGAAGAGTAAATGCGATTTATTTAAATAATGATTTGATAGGTATTAGTCAATATTTTTATCGTCATTTATCTATATACATATACTGTATACCTGGGTCACCACGTGGGCTATTCTTGGTATTCCTCTGATCACAAATTCCAAATAATTTTAACTATAAACAAGTTTCCTGCACCATCTATTGACGGCTACGAAAAACAGAGTTGTTTGGGTGATAGGGTTTCGAAACTGAAGGGGAGGAAGGATCTTAGACAATGATTTTTTTTTCTTAATTTTCGCGGGAATTATTCTTGTATATAAATTTCAGTAAATGCCATTATGTTTTATTCGGTATGTCGTTTTATTGTATGAGTATATTATGTTAGATAATTTAGAATTAATGACTTTTCGATTCATCTTTACTTTAAATTTCCCCTAATTCAGTAATGGACTCGCCCACCATAGACGTCATGAATACCATAACTCCCAACAATCTACGTTTTAATATGTTAAAAAAGGCAAATAAATTAGCTCTATAATCCGGTAGCACAGCAATAAAAAGTCATATCGAAATGAAGTATTAGACTATGGCTTGCCAAAAATACTCGATTCGTCGTATTTTCTGTGATTAAACGTGTTTTAATATTTCATAGATTGGTACTTCTGACTGCTGGACGTCCACCTCACTGAGCTGGTGTGATGACGTCATAAGATAAACTATGCAGACGAAACTGACGAAATAAGAACAGTCAACACAATTATATTTATAATAGGTTTAATTGGTGGATGAAATTGTATTTAAGCGTTGCATTCATTTGTGCGCTTAAAGCTACGTTTTTATTGCCTCAGGTGAACATCTGTAATGTTTTATAGGACGATAGAGAGTAATAGTAATACCAATTTCATAATGGAAACCGGCAGGTGAACTACACTTCAAGAAAGCATTGCCAACTTGCTCGATGATCGAATAGTTCCGAAATGTATCAGAGGTTTTGACTACCATTTCTATGATAGTATTTCATGAATCACTATGATTTGATGTTGGTAATTGTGTAATTTGAAAAGTAATATGTATTTCTTTAGGATGATTTTTATCTATCAGTTTCAGTGATAATATGAATCAATGATATGGGCCACTGATCTCTCTCTCTCTCTCTCTCTCTCTCTCTCTCTCTCTCGCTATACCTAAAGAGTATTTGGTTTTAACAGAAATGGTCTCAATCAATATATTTATTGTCTATTGTAGAATTAGGTCACAGGTCATAATGGTCTTAATGCATAGTAACATTGTTTATAAGCGTCAATGGGCAAATTCTGTACAAAATGAGTGCATAGACCTTGCTCAATTCTGCAAACATTTGTGCCAAACTAGAATATCATTTGATAATGTTGAGCCGAGACAAGACTGCACTCCAGTACAGTATTCTATTTCATTTCTCCTTTTCTTGTTATTTTGAACATTTTATAGTTTATATATGAAAGATTTATTTCAATGTTGTTAGTATGCTTCAAATTATCTTGTAGTTCATTTCCTTTCCTCACTGAGCTATTTTTCCTGTTGGAGCTCTTGGGCTTATAGCATCCTGCTTTTTCAACTAAAGATGTAACTTAGCATGTATTAATAATAATAATAATAATAATGAATTGGCTGCGAAGGGCACAAGAAGTTTTCCACGTAATCTTCACTGCAAATTAAACTCTGTATAACATCACATGATGTCGTCAGCAAGATATCATTCACCAAAGATAATTACTTCTAGTAAATTTTTCGCTATAGGATACAACAAAACTTCACACCCACATTTCTCTCTCTCTCTCTCTCTCTCTCTCTCTCTCTCTCTCTCTATATATATATATATATATATATATCTTACATGTTGAGATTGGACTCGTCCATCATAGACGGCATGAATACCATACATACCAACAAACTACGTTGCAATTTATTAAAAATATCAAATAAATGGTCTCTGTGATCCGGTTAAACGACAATTAAAAGACACATATTATTCAAATCTAATACCATGGATTGTTGAAAATACTCGATTCATCATCTTTTCTGTGATTAAACGTTTTTCAATGTTTCATCGATTGGTACTTCTGACTGCTGGACGTCCACCTCACTGGGCTGGCGTGATGACGTCACAAGATGAAAGGTGTTAACGAAGACGAACAGTAAATAAAATAAATAAATAATATCCAGGTTAAAAAAAAAAAAAACCTAGCAAGATGGCTTTCAGTTCTAAGTGCTGCAATGGTTGTTGTCACGCTATCTTTATACTTGACAGACAGACAGACAGACAGACAGACAGAGGGCAGGAATGGGAAGTGTGTTGGGCATACGACAAGGAGGAGGATACTAATTACAAATGAGAATTTTGATTGAAAGTTCTTCTTTTCTGGAATCAAATTACTGTTTGATTTAATTTGTAATGAGGTCTTTCAGTTAAGACCAAATATTACTGTATTTTGACCGATTGCACCTCGTTTGAATAGGAAAATAAAATGTGATATAATTACCCCTTTCTGAGTGGGAATACCTACAAATGGTGAAAGTGTTTGTGTATCGCAATGATCAGCAAAGCTATACAGGGTCACCCATACTAGGTTGGTTTCCTGTGACCGATCAGACTAAAGTTTTCCACCATAACCAATCTGCACCGGCCAGCATGTTGATGAAAGTGGCTAAACCCCACTCATGACCAAGATAGGTCTGATGCCTTTGTCCTGCAGTTGACCAGAAACGGCTGTATTTGTTGCTGTATTATATGTATGTATATATATATATATATATATATATGTATATATATGTATGTATATATGTATGTATATATATATGTGTGTATATACATACATACATATATATATATATATATATATATACATATATATATTACGATATGTTCATCTCTAAACCTCATAATTTGCAATTTTTGAATAAGCCACAAACACCCTTTAGTGTGAGAAATAGCATCATAAGTAATCAGAATGCATTATCTGACATAGTAAAGTTAATTGACCTAGTTATCACTATTGCTGATGCCTTTGCCTGATAGGATGATTAGTTAAGGAATTTATTAATGTACTCTATGAAAATCCATGGGGCAGAGGCAAATAATTTTCAACTTCAATAATACAATGGTTGTATCAAGAAATATCTCGACTAACGAAGGTTTTTGTACACCAGTTGTTCTCTCAGCAAAAAAAAAAAAAAAAAAAAAAAGTAAACGCTAACTAGACTAAACATCCGGGAATTGAAGGAACAAACAAAACCAGCCTAAACTCTTCTTCTTCTTCTTCTTCTTCTTCTTTCCCATCGTTTTCCCAACATTAAGGGGTTGGTTGCCTGATGCACCCTCTACAATGCCTTCTATCAAAGGCATCCTCCTCCACCAAACCTCTTCTCTCCATATCATCCTTCACCTTATCTCGCCATCTAATTGTCTGCTTCCCTCTCGAACTTCTTCCCCTTACCCCTCCCCCTCCTAACTAACAGGATCCTACCAAGCCCTCCTTTCCCCCCCCCCCCATCCAACCATCGCCAAACTATGGCCTTTCATTCCAAGACTTAATTTTTCTTTCTACCAGAACTTTGAAGGATGAATTCTATAATATTAAAACAGGTAAACTTTCTCAATCTTATCACGGGAGCCATCGGGGTAATGGTCATGTATGAGGCCAGCATGTTCCCATAATTCAAGTCATCGCTTAATAGATGATTGGTCGAGATACAATCACGACTGGATCGCTTTTTTTTCCCCTCACTCTTCCTTGTTCCATATCTCTTTTTTTATTTATTTCTTTTTTATTATTCCATGTGGTTATGCCTGCCCCTCCACTGCCTAGTTTTTTCACTTTTACTTAACTTTATTTAATTGGATATTATTGAAATGAAAAAGAAATGTAATTGTTATTATCATCATTATTGGTATCATGATTTAATTGTATTAAACTGTACTGGAAAGTTATCATTAACCATCATTTTTCTCATATAGTTATTCTATAATTTTAGCTGCCATGCATATTGACATTGCTCTCTCTCTCTCTCTCTCTCTCTCTCTCTCTCTCTATATATATATATATATATATAGGTATATATATATGTATATATATGTATATATATATATATATATATATATGT
>NC_090754.1:37885679-37887560 GCF_036898095.1 Palaemon carinicauda | reverse complement strand
GAGGCCCAGAATTTAGAGAAAAACAGTGAAAGGTAAAAACTGAATGCTACTAACCAGTAGCATAAATCACCCCATAAAGATAAAAAAGGCTCCAACCGTCAAGAAAAGAACACAATAAAAAGAATTTTTCGTAATCATAAGGGAAAAAATCCCGCTGGTCAGTCTGAGAGAGAAAGGCTGCAGAATATAATCTTGTTCTTCTGCAGAGCATATCATTTCGTTCTCGCGAACACGTCTCAGATGTGTTGGCTCCGTGGCAATGACTTCTGATTCCACGAAAAGCATGTAGACCTTTGGTAATGATTCAAATCTAGTTGAAAAATAATTGATAAAGGGTTTGGTCAGAGACTGGCGTTGAAACAAACATTTATAACAGGCTTTGATATAAATACGTACACACATGTATATTCTTGCATACTCTTTTATCTATTTATTTACCTTTTCATACAAAAATATTAATAGAAAGGGGTTTGTTAAGTCATTTCAAACACCTAGCAACTGCACGTGTTGTACGTGCTCAGTTGTCGTTATGTTGGAACACTATAGGTCAACAGAGGTCATTTGGTCTCTACGAAAGGGAGTGCAATTATATTACCTTAATAGGACTCGTCACCTGACCAATGGCATTCTTCAAATCCACCAGTTCACTTTCTACTTGTGCTGGACATCGGTTTGCTTGCAAGCGCTTGTAAATGCATTGATTTGGAACCTGCTTGTCCGAGGAGGTTCGTTTTGGCTTCCGTTGCAGGTTAGCTGGTTCCTTTTCCTTTCGTATTTGAAATTTTGTTTACCAGGAAGTTCTTCATTCTCTTCTTTTCTAAATAATTTTAGTTTCTTCAAATATTTATACCATCACTATCAATTATTTCTCTCCGTACATTTCACCTCCTGGCTACCATGACATTTACGGATAATGATATTTAGGTCAGGTCATGTACTTCTCCATCAACGGCAATATAATAGAGCTTTTTTTCCTTTGAAATACCGAAGAACCAGTTAGTAGAACGAGCCCATGACTTGAGACTCCTGTTAGCCTATAAATACAAGAGGCAGAACACTCCATGCGATTACTTAAACTCGGACGCCATGAACCTAAAGGTAAGTGAACTGCTTGCATCTCTACTTAGTGACTGTCTAGTAAGAAAGTGTTGTAGGGTATATAACGGCACATCAATTTATATGCTATGCGGAAGATGTCCCTCTTATGTTTTTATTTTTATCATTAATTTCAAACTAGACAAATATTACAAGCCATTGTGTAATGATTTGACCTTTTATCATTTTGGTGGGGAGCAGACAATCATTTTTTTTTCTGTGAAAATAGTGTGTTCTTCTGCAATAGTGTTCCATGTAATACGCATACAGTATACATACATCCACCCACATACAAATATCTATCTATCTGTCTATCTATATATATATACGCACATATATATGTATATGTATACACAGACACATATATATACATACATATATATATATATAAATATATATATGTGTGTGTATACACATATACATATATATATATATATATATATATATATATATATATATATATATATATATATATATATATATATATATATATATATATATACATACGTATATATAAACGCACACACACAAACATACACACACACACACACACACACACACATATATATATATATATATATATATATATATATATATATATATATATATATATATATATATATTTATATATATACATACACACACATACACACACACACACACACACACACATATATATATATATATATATATATATATATATATATATATATATATATATATATATATATATATATATATATATATACTCAGACACACGTAGTGAAAGTATTTGTGCATCGCCAT
>NC_090754.1:37845679-37873179 GCF_036898095.1 Palaemon carinicauda | reverse complement strand
AATAATAATAATAATAATAATAATAATAATAATAATAATAATAATTATTATTATTATTATTATTATTATTATTATTATTATTATTATTATTATTAGGGTTGTGGTGGCCTGATTGGTAGTCAGTCGGGGGTTTGAGTCCCATTCAGTCTCGTTAGGGCCATTAGTGTCTGCAACCCTACCATCCTTGTTAGCTAAGGATGGGGGGTTTGGGTCTATAGGTCTATCTGCTTAGTTATCAGCAGCCATTGCCTGGCCCTCCCTGGTCCTAGCTTGGGTGGAGAGGGGGCTTGTGCGCTGATCATATGATATATGGTCAGTCTCTAGGGCATTGTCCTGCTTGATAGGGCAATGTCACTGTACCCTGCTTCTGCCCTTCATGAGCAGTCTTTAAACCCTCTAAACAACGGCAAAACACTGAATGATCAAAGTGAATTCTGTGTACAAAAGTGACAAGCAGATTGGATGATCTTTCTCGAGCCGTAATATTAAAAGGTCATCTACATCAAATTCAGAATAATAACTAATATTTCTATTTGTAGTTTGATTTGTGGTAATATTAGTCCACTGTACAATTGAATACTTCAAGAGATTAACTGTTTTTACGGTTGGAAAATCTATAAACATAAGTCTTTTTTATTTGCGTATGTACATTAGACAAATTGCAACGTCATGAATGAACCAGCATGACTTTCCATTTGATGTTTCAAGATCCTTCAGGATTTAAATGATAATAATAATAATAATAATAATAATAATAATAATAATAATAATAATTATGATATTAATGATAATAATAATAATAATAATAATAATAATAATAATAATAATAATAATAATAATAATAATAATATACAGTTGATTATTCTTATTACTATTTTTAATTACTCTTTTTATGTATGAGATCTACTTCATTTCAGATATTTTCCTTCAGTTCTCTTATAGGTTGATCAAAATCTATTATCTTTTTCACTGTTGTATTACCATTTCTGCTCACATTCATCTGAATAGATCGTACATAAGCCTGTTGATTTCGTAAGAACACAAGAAACTTTGTAGCGGAGAATTCAAGAGCGAATAACCTTTGTCATTGAAGGATTTCAACAATTGCATTGTCTTTTACGGAACATCTTGCTTAAACATAAATTTCTTTATGAAGGAAACGAAGGCGAAAGTCCATGAATATCCTTGACCGAAGGAAACTTCTTCGCTGCAGGGAAGATATGCCTGATAATCTTCGACGGCAGCGCCCACCTTCTCATTCAAAGATAAAAAACAAAAGATCTAGAACTGCCGGGTATAGATACCTTGTTAAAAAGGTATATAAAGTACTGCCACAGTCAGTTGATGTATCAGTCATTCCTCGTCTACATCATGAATACTAAGGTGAGGAAAAACGTCTGCAAGTTGGATTATATCAATAGTTTTCCTCCTAGACAACATTGTTAAGAAGAACTAAAACTCCAAACGTTATCTATAGTCAATTCTTTTTAGTTAGGCAGATTTGCACCGACTCACAATGGTGCCCTTTTAGCTCAGAAAAGTCTCCTAATCGCTGATTGGTTGGACAAGATAATTCTAACTAATCAGAGAGCAGGAGACATTCCCGAGCTTAAAGGGCTCGGCTGCGAGTGAGTGCAAATGTGCCTCATTAAAAAAAATGAGTATAGTTGTTGAGATTTACTTAAATGATTACTGTTGTGTAGGTGTTCACAAATACAACTAAGAGTGTAATGCTACCTAGACCCAGGTTTTGGTTATCTGATCGCTAGTAATATATTCTAACTTATTCCCCATTTCAGGTCTGTTTAATCTTAGCTTTGGTGGCTGTTGCTGCCGCCGATAGACGGCCATCTACATCCTACGGACCTCCACAGGTAATTCTATAATACCATAATTTTATTCAGATGATTATTTATAAAGCGGGCAATATTTAGTGAATTCAACGAAATTTGATGGTAGTCGTCAATCTTGTCTTATGCTCAATATGATATTCATGTGTATACACAGATATATATATATATATATATATATATATATATATATATATATATATATATATATATATATACATATATATATATGTATATATATATATGGGTGTGTGGGTGCGTATGTGTTTTGTGTATACCTTTCTAAGATTTAATATCTTTTGTATTATTGACTACAGGCGAGACGTCCCTCTTTCAATTCCTTTGAATCTGACGAGTCCTTCGAGGATGCCAAGTATAGCTTCCAGCTCGGCGTTCACGATGACTCCACAAGCGCCAGCTTCGAGCACCAGGAATCTCGCAATGAGGACGAGACCCAGGGCTCCTACACCGTCCAGCTTCCCGACGGTCGTCGCCAGACCGTCAGGTACTTTGTCAACGGAGACTCAGGCTACGTAGCTGAGGTCACCTACGAAGGAGAAGCTAGGTACCCCGATTCCGATGAGTCCAGGGAATACTCAGCCCCAAGACCATCCTTCTCAGCCCCTAGAGCCCAGCGCCCAAGACCCTCTTTCTCTAGCTTCGAATCCCAGGAGTCTCGCGAGTTCTTCTCTGCCCCCAGCAGGGCTTATGGCTTCCCTCAGTAATTGATATATGATCTGAAGGGAAACGAATGTCTTTCTTTTGCTGAACTCTTCTGCTGCTATGTATTGACATGTTCATTGGTTTTGCCATTGTTCTTCCAACTCAAAACTTCTGAACATGGAAATCTTTATTTATTGGAATATTTGTGTTTACTTATTTATTAAAAAGATTTGAACTTCATTGTCGTGTTGTTTAAAAACCTTACTTCACCTCTCATGAGTTTAGATGATCTTCCAAAGCTAGGAAACTTGAGGGAAAGTTTATAGAAACTATATAGTTTTTCTAAAAAGTTTAATATCTAATTATAATGGTCCTCTTTGGGAAGTTAATACTAGTAACATTAATAAATTATCATAATCTGGTTTTCATCGATTTTTCTTCGAGCAATAAATCACACATATACTCTGACATTTCCGATTAATTTTGTCAGTCAATCAATCAAACGTATTTGATCTCATCAAAAGCGGATTTCATTAACTAGGAGTAATTTACCCCTCTGACTACACTGAGTTTATAGGATACAGAACTAATTGTTGTTGTTGTTGTAGTTTTTGTTGTTGTTGTTGTTGTTGTTGTTGTTGTTATTATTATTATTATTATTATTATTATTATTATTATTATTATTATTAGCTACAATCCTGGCTGGAAAAGCAAAATATCAAAACCTCAAGGGCTCCAACAGGGAAAGTAGCCCGGCTAGGAAAGAAATAAGAGAATAGCAAATAAACAAATGAATGAGAAATATGAAATATTCTAAGATCAATAACAACGGTAAAATAGTTCAGTCATATATATACTTTAATTCGTGACTTATGTTAATCTATTCTGCAGAAAAGAATTTACAAAATATATCAACTTCTGAAGTATCACCGATTCAACCGCCAGATTTGGAAGATTATACCACAGTCTGGTCACAGCTGTGAATAAAACTTATAGAATACTGTGTAGTATTCTGCTTTATTGTGGAAAAAGCAGGAATATCAAAATTTACTGCATAACTAGCATTGTGTATAGGGTGGTCGAATCTGACAAGAAGTGAATGCATTGGATGATCTGAATTATGGAAAATCAAACTGAGCTACCTTGCCAGATATTTATATCCAGATCAGAAATTAGGTATGTAATAGACCAAAAGTTTCTATCTAATAAATCAAGATGAGATTTATCAACTGAAGACCAGACAGGATAATCATACTCGAATGAGGGTATAAGGAAAGAATCAAAACACTTCTTCAGAGTAGACTGATGACCAAATATCTTAAAAGACTTTCTCTGTAAGTAAACAGTTTTGTACAATTGAGGAAGAAACTGATAAAAAATGTTTTTCAAAAGTAAATTTGAGATCAAGATTCACACCTAGCATTTTTGACGAGTCATATACAGGTAAAGAGACATTGTTAAGGCAAAGCTGTGGATATTGAGAAACCACTGTCCTTGATCAATACTTACAATAATATTTTGAGCTTTTTAGAAGTTCAGCTTCATGCCCCATAATTCGCACTATGCAGTAATTTTAACTAGATCTATATTCAGGGATCAGTAACTATAGGTCGACATTCAAGAGATGGATTGATGCAAAGAGAGTAGTTTCATCTGCATATGCAACAAGCTTGTTTTCTAGGCCAAATGACATATCATGTGTATATACTATGAAATAGGCCCAGAACACTACCCCGAGAAACATCAGAGGGGGCCTCTAGGTCTATCTGCTGAGTCATCAGCAGCCACTTCCAGGCCCTCCTTGGTCTTAGCTTGGATGGAGAGGGGCTTCGGCGATTATCATATGTAATATGTATAGTCTCTAGGGCATTGTCTTGCTTGATAGGGCAATGTCAGTGTCCCTTTCCTCTGCCATTCATGAGCGACCTTTAAACCTTTATAGTTACTAAGATGGCTTTCAACAACTATTCCCTGCGCTCTATTACTTAAATTTTCTTATAATGCTGTTAAGAAAAGACCCACTTATTCCCATGTCTTTAAGTTTGAAAAGAAGGGCTTCATGATTAACAGTGTCAAAAGCAACTCTAAAATGAAGGGCAATCATCCACATTCACAAAATATCCCATAGTCATTTTAGTGAGCAATATAAATTTTGTTTACATGTTAGAAAATGAGTGATATTGACCTGTTATATAGGGAATAGCTGGGGGAAATTTGTAAGATCATTGTGGTGTGGAAGCAACTGCTGTACACAGTTACATACCAAATGGAGCAGAACTAAAGAAATAAAAAAAAAATCCAGATATTTTCTGCAATGAACATTATCTTTTTGACACTAGAATTATTCAACAGTTTATTAAATGAGTAAGAAATGCGGCCTGTATTAGTTATATAAGAAAAAACTATGAATTTTTCACTAATTGATTATTTTTGATTAATCTAGACTTCCAGAATGTGAAGTGAGATCATCACGGCATTATAAATACATTAAACAAATCTTAGTAATTGTATCAATTCTTAAATAGGCAAAACATATTTGATTCAAAATGGGCTGAGCTTACTATGATTTATATATTTCAATACCAAGTTTAAGTTGTCATTCTTAAAGAGACTGCTTGTGGAAGAGAACTAGTGATTACTATTTTATGAAGATTATTAAGCTTTTCTAGTCTCATGTGGAATTGTCTGGAAATATTATTACATATAGTATTACTCAATTAAAGTTTCAAGTGGATATTTCAAAAGAAAATCTTGGAAAGTTAGAAATAAACCTTAAATAAATTGATATCGATATTAGCTGGTAGGATGTTTGAAATGAAGGTCATGAAAAGAGCAAAAAATACCTAATTAATCAAAACAATTTTATGAAAACCAGTTTGAAGCAGAGAATATATTCCAATGGGCAAAAGAAAAGTGGAATAACAGGAAAATAAAAACATTAATCTTACTATGTAAAAGAAATTCACAACTGGAAATATCGATGCCATAAAGCTAGGCTCTACAAACTGCTTTCTTTTATTTATATTGATGAAAATTTCGTCCATAAGTTGGGGTGAAAATATGTAAGATGGAAACCAGATAGCCTTGGAGTGATTTGAAATGATCTCCCTTGAAAATATGTTTCCCTTTCAACCATAAATCTTTTATTCTTTCCCATCTTTTTCATAAATCCATGAAGCCTGTACTATAGTCCATTTCTTTTAGCGAAACATATTTGCACCGACTCGCAGCGGTGCCCTTTTAGCTCGGAAAAGTTTCCTGATCGCTGATTGGTTAGAATTATCTTGTCCAACCAATCAGCGATCAGGAAACTTTTCCGAGCTGAAAGGGCACCGCTGCGAGTCGGTGCAAATATGCCTCGCTAAAAGAAATGGACTATAGATAAATATATGTTGAAGAGTGATCGACCTCTACATTAAAAAGAAGAAATAACACACAGAGAAATCACCAAAAGTCTGTGTAGAATATTGACATACACTTTTGGATAGATGATGGTAAAGAAATGTTTAATGCAAAAAAGAAAATAAAAATAAATATTCTATGTTAATGAGGTGCATTAAAATGGAAATTGTATAGTTTTTATAACATGAATATTTGCCAAACCCACAAATTTCTTTATATGCCCTCAAAGACTAAGTTATGCAATCAGACTGATTCCCTTTGTTAGATTTCTGATCGAACTCTAAAACTTGAGTTATATGAAAGGTAGAATCAGATTATTTTGTACTATGTAGATTTTTACAGTCCATTTATTGTTATATGAGAAAAGTATAAAACATTTCCTTCGAGCTATAGTTTGTCTTTGAATAGGTTAAGTGAGGTTAGAATTATAAGGAGGATTAGAATAACACAGAACCTTATTCATTTAGACATAATCTCAGTGATGCAAGACATTCTAAGTACTCAATAGAATACGGCTGACTACCAGAGAATTCTTCATGAAGGTAAACATCAGAAGCTAAAATCATAGAAATGGCAAGAGCTAAATGGCTGAAGTCATTGGGGAAAATGTGGGTCAAATTGTTGAAGGATAAAATAGAAACACACAAGTGAAAGGATGCATCCATCAACTTTTACATGTTAGAGAATCCTTCTAGTATTCTAAAAAGTCGTTGCACCTGAAAACATTAAAGATTTAAAATCTTCGAGTGAAACCCGGTAAAACTGTCTACTCGTCGTAAATCAAATCGGCTTCGTTTCATCTACATTTCTTCAGTTCTTTTATAGGTTGATAAATATCTATGACCAGTTTTACTGTTGTAATACTATTACTACCAGCATTCATATCAATAGATCGTACACGAGACTTGATTTTGTAAGAACACAAGAAACTGTGTAATGAAAAATTCATGAAAGAATAACTATTATCATTGTAGGATTTCAACAATTGCATTGTCATTTACGAAGCATCTTGCTTAAACCTGGATTTCTTAATGAAGGAAACGAAGGCGAAAGTCGATGAATATCCTTGACCGAAGGAACCTCCTTCGCTCTAGGGAAGATAAGCCTGATAATCTTCGACGGCAGCGCCCACCCTCGCATTCAATGATAAAAAAGAAAAAAAAAATGATCTAGAAAGGACGGGTGTAGATATCTTGCTAAAAAGGTATATAAAGTACTGCTACAGTCAGTTGATGTATCAGTCATTCTTTGTCCACATCATGAATACTAAGGTGAGGGAAAACGTCTGCAAGTTGGATTATATCAATAGTTTTCCTCCTAGACAACATTGTTAAGAAGAACTAAAACTCTAAACGTTATCTATAGTTAATTCTTTTTAGTTCGGCAGATTTGCACCGACTCACAATGGTGCCCCTTTAGCTCGGAAAAGTTTCCTAATCGCTGATTGGTTGGACAAGATAATTCTAACCAATCAGAGAGCAGGAGACATTTCCGAGCTTAAAGGGCACGGCTGCAAGTCAGTGCAAGTGAGCTTCATTAAAAAAAATTAGTATAGTTATTGAGATTTACTTAAATGATTAATGTTGTGTAAGTATTCACGAATACAACTAAGAGGGTAATGCTACCTAGACCCAGGTTTTGGTTGTTTGATCATCAGTCATATATTCCCCATTTCAGGTCTGTTTAATCTTAGCTTTGGTGGCTGTTGTTGCCGCAGATAGACGGCCATCTACATCCTACGGACCTCCACAGGTAATTCTATAATACCATAATTTTATTCAGATGATTATTTATAAAGCGGGCAATATTTAGTGAATTCAATGAAATTTTGATGGTAGTCGTCAATCTTGTCTTATGCTCAATATGATATTCATGTGTACACACACACACACACACACACACATATATATATATATATACATATATATATATATATATATATATATATATATATATATATATATATATATATATATATATATATATATATATATATATATACATATATATATATATATATATATATATATATATATATATATATATATATATATATATATATATATATATATATATATATATATATATATATATATATATATATAGGTGTGTGGGTGCGTGTGTGTTTTGTGTATTCCTTTCTGAGATTTAATATCTCTTGTATTATTGACAACAGGCGAGACGTCCCTCTTTCAATTCCTTTGAATCTGACGAGTCCTTCGAGGATGCCAAGTACAGCTTCCAGCTCGGCGTTCACGATGACTCCACAAGCGCCAGCTTCGAGCACCAGGAATCCCGCAATGAGGACGAGACTCAGGGCTCCTACACCGTCCAGCTTCCCGACGGTCGTCGCCAGACCGTCAGGTACTTCGTCAACGGAGACTCAGGCTACGTAGCTGAGGTCACCTACGAAGGAGAAGCCAGGTACCCCCGATTCCGATGAGTCCAGGGAATACTCAGCCCCAAGACCATCCTTCTCAGCCCCCAGAGCCCAGCGCCCAAGACCCTCTTTCTCTAGCTTCGAATCCCAGGAGTCTCGCGAGTTCTTCTCTGCCCCCAGCAGGGCTTATGGCACTCCCCAGTAATTGCAATATAATCTGAAGGGAAACGAATGTCTTCCTTTTACTGAACTCTTCTTCTGCTATGTATTGACATGTTCATTAGTTTTGCCATTGTTTTTCCAACTCAAAACTTCTGAACATGGAAATCTTTATTTATTGGAATGTTTGTGTTTACTTATTTATTAAAAAGATTTGAACTTCATTTTCGTGTTGTTTAAAAACCTTACTTTACCTCTGATGAGTTTAGATGATCTTCCAAAGGTAGTAAACTTGAGGGAAAGTTTATAGAAACTATATTTATAGTTTTTCTGAAAAGTATATCAAATTATAATGGTCATCTTTGGGAAGTTAATGCTAGTAACATTAATAAATTATCATAATCTGGTTTTCATTGATTTTTCTTCGAGCAATAAATCACATGTAAACTCTAACATTCCCGATTAATTTTTTCAATCAATCAATCAAACGTATTTGATCTCATCAAAAGTGGGTTTCATTGTCTAGGAGAAAATAGACCCCTCTCACTAAACTGAGTTTATAGGATACAGAACTATTTGTTGTTGTTGTTGTTGTTGCTGCTGCTGTTGTTGTTGTTGTTGTTGTTGTTATTATTATTATTATTATTATTATTATTATTATTATTATTATTATTATTAGATTAACTAAAATCCTGGCTTAAAGAGCAGAATATTAAAAGCCCAAGGGCTGCAATAGGGAAAGTAGCCCGGCGAGGAAAGGCAATAAGAGAATAGCAAATAAACTAATTAATTAGAAATATGAAATATTTTAAGACCAGTAACAACGGTAAAATAGATCAATCATATATATATATACTTTATTACGTGACTTATGTTAACCTATTCAATAGAAAAGAATTTACAAAATATATCAACTTCTGAAGTATTGTCGATTCAACCGCCAGATTAGGAAGATTATTCCACACTCTGGTCACAGCTGTGAATAAAACTTATAGAATACTGCAAAGTATTGTGCCTTATTGTGGAAAAAGCAGGAATATCAAAATTTACTGCATAACTAGCATTGTGTACTGTATAGGGTTGTCGAATCTGACAAAAAGTGAATGCATTGGATGATCTGAATTATGGAAAAAACTGAACTACGGTGCCAGATATTTATATCCAGATCAGAAATTAGGTATGTAATAGACCATAAGTTTCTATCTAATAAATCAAGATGAGATTTATCAGCTGAAGACCAGACAGGAGAATTATACTCAAAACAGGGTATAAGGAAAGAATCAAAACACTTCTTCAGAGTAGACTGATGACCAAAAATCTTAAAAGATTTTCTCTGTGAGTAAACAGTTTTGTACAATTGAGGAAGAAATTGATCAAAAATGTTTTTCAAAAGTAAATTTGAAATCAGGAATTCACATCTAGCATTTTTGACCAGTCATATGCTGGTAAAGAGACATTGTTAATGCAAAGCTCTGGATGTTGAGAAGCCTCTGTCCTTGATCAATAATTACAATAATATTTTGAGCTTTTTAGAAGTCCGGCTTCATGCCCCATAATTTGCACTATGCACTAATTTTAACTAGATCTATATTCAGGAATTCAGTAACCATAGGTCAACATTCAGGAGATGGGATGATGCAAAGAGAGTAGCTTCATCTGCATATATAACGAGCTTATTTTCTATGCCAAACGACATATCAAGCGTACATACTATTAAATAGGCCCAGAACACTACCCTGAAAAACATCTGGGGGAGGGGGTCATAATGGTCTATATGCTGAGTCATCAGCAGCCACTGCCTGGCCCTCCTTGGTCCTAGCTTGGATGGAGAGGGGGGCTTAGGGGCTGATCATATGTAATATGTACAGTCTGTAGGGCATTGTCTTGCCTGATAGGGCAATGTCAGTGTTTCTTGCCTCTGCCATTCATAAGCGGCTTTAAACCTTTATAGTTACTAGGATGGCCTCCAACAACTACTCCCTGCGCTCTATTACTTAAATTTTCTTATAATGATGTTAAGAAAAGACCCACTTATTCCCATGTCTTTAAGTTTGAAAAGAAGGGCTTCATGATTAACAGGGTCAAAAGCAACTCTAAAATGAAGGGCAATCATTCACACTCATTAACAAAACATCCCATAGTCATTTTAATGAGCAATATAAATTTTGTTTACATGTTAGAAAATGAATGATATTGACCTGTTATATAGGGAATAAATACAGAAAAATTGTAAGGTTAGTGTGGTATGGAAGCAACTGCTGTACACAGTTACATACCAAATGGAGCAGAATTGAAGGAATTTGAAAAAATTCCAGACATTTTCTGGAATAAACATTATCTTTGTGATACAAGAATTATTCAACAGTTTATGAAACGAGCAAGAAAAAATAAACCTGTATTGTTTATATAAAAAGAACAACGACTTTTTACATCAATTGATTAATTTTGATTAATCTAGATTTCAGAATGTGAAGCGAGATCATCACAGCATTATAAATGCATCAAACAAATATTAATAATTGTATTAATTCTTAAATAGGCAAAACATATCGGATTCAAAATGGGCTGAGCTTACTATCATTTATATATTTCAATACCAAGTTTAAGTTTTCATTCGTAGAGAGACTGCTCATAGGATAGAAATAGTGATGACTATTTTATGGAGATTATTAAGCTTTTCTAGTCTCTTTCCCGTGGAATTGTCTGGAAATATTATCACATATAATATTACTCGATTAGAATTGCAAGTGGATATTTTAAAAGAAAATCTGAGAAGGTTAGAAATAAACCTTAAATAAATTGATATCGATATTAGCTGGTAGGATATTTGAAATGAAGTTTATGAAAAGAACGAAAAAGCCGAATTAATAAAAGCAATTACATGAAAAACAATTTAAAACGGAGAATATATTCCAATAGCCACAAGAAAAGTGGAATAATAGGAAAATAAAAACATTAATCTTACTATGTAAAAGAAATTCACAACTGTAGATATGGATACTATGAAGCTAGGCTCTATGAACTTCTTTCTTTTATTTATGTTAATGAAAATTTAGTCCCTAAGTTGGTGAGAAAATATGTAATATGGAAACCAGATAGCTTTGGAGTGATTTGAAATTCTCTCCCTACAAAATTAGTTTCACTTTTAACCACCCATCTCTTATTCTTTTCCTTATTTTTTCTTAAATCCATCTGGTCTGTAATAGATAAGTATATGGTGTTGGAGACTGTTCGACCTATACATTGAAAATATGAAATCAGAAACATATTGAAATCACCTAGAGACTGTGTAGGATATTGATATTGATGATAAAGAAATTATTAATAAAAAAAGATTGAAATTCTTTAAATGTTCTATTTTAAGGAGGTGCATTAACATAGAAATTATTACGGTTCACATAACATTGAGTATTTGCTCACAAATCTTATTTTGATGTCCTCAAATATAAAGACCTGCAATTAGATTGAATCTCTTTGTAAGATTTCTGTTGGAATTCTAAAACTTGAAGTTACCTTTGGAAAGGTAAACTTATATTATTCTATACATTTAGGATATTTACAGCCTATTTATTGTTAGATCATTAATGCATAGCTCAAAACCTTACCTTTAAGCTATAGTCTATGTGTGATTAAGTTAGGTAAAGTTAGAATTATATGCAGGATTAGAATAACACGTAACTTTATTCATTTGAGCATGATATCAGTGATTCAAGACATTTTAAATGCTTAATGGAATACGGCTGACTACCATAGAATTATTCATGAAGGTAAACATTAGGAGGCAAAGTCATAGAAGTGGCAAGAGGTAAGTGCCTGAAGTCCTTGGAAAAAATGTGGGTTAAATTATTGAATGATAAAGTAGAAACACACAAGTGGAAGGATGCATTTATCAACTTTTACATGAGAGAGAATCTTTCTGGTATTCTAAAAAGTCGTTGCACCTGAAAACAGTAAAGATTTAAAATCTTCGAGTGAAACCCGGTAAAACTGTCTACTCGGCCTAAATGAAATCGGTTTCGTTTCATCAATATTTCTTCAGTTTTCTTATAGGTTGATAATCAATAGATCGTACACGAGACTTGATTTTGTAAGAACACAAGAAACTGTGTTATGAAAAACTCATGAAAGAATAGCCATTGTCATTAAAGGATTTCAACAATTGTACTGTCTTTACGTAGCATCTTGCATAAACCTCAGTTTCTTTATGAAGGAAACGAAGGCGAAAGTGAATGAATATCCTTGACCGAAGGAAACTTCTTCGCTGCAGGGAAGATAAGCCTGATATTCTTCGACGGCAGCGCCCACCTTCTCATTCAAAGAAAAAAAAATTATCTAGAAAGGACGGGTGTAGATATCTTGCTAAAAAGGTATATAAAGTACTGCCACAGTCAGGTGATGTATCAGTCATTCCTTGTCTACATCATGAATACTAAGGTGAGGGAAAACGTCTGCAAGTTGGAATATATCAATAGTTTTCCTCCTAGACAACATTGTTAAGAAGAACTAAAACTCTATACGTTATCTAGTTGTTGAAATTTACTTAAATGATTACAACTGTGTAAGTGTTCACAAATACAACTAAGAGGGTAATGCTACCTAGACCCCGGTTTTGGTTTTTTAATCGTTAGTAATTTATTCCACCATTTCAGGTCTGTTTTATCTTAGTTTTGGTGGCTGTTGCTGCCGCCGATAGACGGCCATCTACATCCTACGGACCTCCACAGGTAATTCTATAATACTATCACTGAATTCAGATGATTATTTATGGAGTGGGCAATATTTAGTGAACCCCAAAAAATTTGATGGTAGTTGTCAATCTCGTCTTATGTTGAGTATCATATTAGTGTGTACACACAGGTATATATATATATATATATATATATATATATATATATATATATATATATATATATATATATATATATATATATATATATATATATATATATTAATTTGTGTGTTTTGTGTATTTTATTTTAAAGATTTATCTTTTTTTTGTATTATTGACAACAGGCGAGACGTCCCTCTTTCAATTCCTTTGAATCTGACGAGTCCTTCGAGGATGCCAAGTACAGCTTCCAGCTCGGCGTTCACGATGACTCCACAAGCGCCAGCTTCGAGCACCAGGAATCCCGCAATGAGGACGAGACCCAGGGCTCCTACACCGTCCAGCTTCCCGACGGTCGTCGCCAGACCGTCAGGTACTTCGTCAACGGAGACTCAGGCTACGTAGCTGAGGTCACCTACGAAGGAGAAGCCAGGTACCCCGATTCCGATGAGTCCAGGGAATACTCAGCCCCCAGAGCCCAGCGCCCAAGACCCTCTTTCTCTAGCTTCGAATCCCAGGAGTCTCGCGAGTTCTTCGCTGCCCCCAGCAGGGCTTATGGTACTCCCCAGTAATTGCAATATGATCTGAAGGGAAACGAATGTCTTCCTTTTGCTGAACTCTTCTTCTGCTATGTGTTGACATGTTCATTGGTTTTGTCAATGTTCTTCCAACTCAAAACATCTGAACATGGAAATCTTTATTTATTGGAATGTTTGTGTTTACTTATTTATTAAAAAGATTTGAACTTCACTGACGTAGTGTTTATGAGCCTTACTTTGCATCCCATGAGTTTAGATGATCTTCCAAAGATAGGAAACGAGAGGAAAGGTTTCCAGAAACTATATCTATAATTACAAAAGAAAAAAAAATATAGAACCTAATTATACCGGCCATCGGTATTCCTTGAGTAACATAGGCTATTTGAAATTAGTGATACCAACTTTATAAATGATCATATTCTCCTTTTTATCGATTTTTCTTCGAGCAATAATTCACGATGTCATATAATCCAAGTAATTTTGTCAATCAATTAATTAAACGTAATTGATCTCATCAAAAGAGGATTTTGTTGAATAGATGTAATTTTCCCTCTCGCTAAACTTAGTTTACAGTATACAGAACTATATATATGTAAATATATATATTTGTATATATATATGTATATATATATATATATATATATATATATATATATATATATATGCATATATATATATATGTATATATATAAATATATACATATATATATGTATATATATATATATATATATATATATATATATATATATATATATATATATATATATATATATTTATATATATATATATATATATATATATATATATATATATATATATATATATATATATATATATATATACAAATTTATGCATATATATATACATATACAGTATATATATATGTATATATATATATATATATATATATATATATATATATATATATATATATATATATATATATATATATATATATATATTTATATATATATATATATGTATATTTAATTTTTGGGTGTGTTTACATAATTAAACTGTTTTACCTTATTATATGTTTTACTTCAAATCCTTTCCATTAAAATTCTTGTAGTTCAGTTGACTACTAGCTCTTTAAAAAAAAAAATACTCGAAACCGGATAGATTAAAGAAATTAAAAAAAATTCTAAGGATAGACTGATCACCGAGAATCTCAAAAGGCTTTTTCAACAAGTGTATTTTTGTTGAACTGAAGAAGAAACAGGCTGAATGTGCTTCTCAAATGTAGATTTACAATCAAGAATCACACCTAGAATTCTAAAGTTGTACATAGTTAAAGAAACATTTTCAGTGCAAAGAACTGAAAGCTGAGGTGTCACAGTCCTCAACCTGCAAATAATCCTATTTTGAATTTTTGCGAGGTTCATCTTCATGTCCCAAAATTTGCACCATGTTCTAATTTTCAGCAAGATTTTAATCACGGGATTCAGCAACTATAGTTCGGCCTTCATGCGAGGAATTTGATGCAATGAGAGTAGCATCATCTGCATATGCAACGAGCTGGTTCCACATATGCGTACATAATATGAAATGGGCCTGAACAATAGCCTGAGAAACATCGAATATTACATTCCCATAGATTCTAGGTTGCCCTTCAATAACTGTTCTCTACTATTAATTAAGTATTTCTTAATGATGTTAAGAAAAGACCCACCGATTGTAATGTGTTTAAGTTTGAAAACAAGGGCCTCATGATTAACACGGTCAAAGGTAGCACTGTAATCAAGGCCAATCATCCACATTGACAAAGAGTAGTTAACTTAAATAACTCATAGTCATTTTCATGAACAATATAAATTATTTTTACATGTTAAAAAATGAATGATGTCTGTCTTGTTATACAGGGAATAGATTGAGGAAAACTAAAGGCTTAAGGGGGCGGGGAAACACATACTGTACACAGTTTCATTAAGAATAAAGTAGAATAGAAGAAATAGGAAAATATCCATACATTGTCTGAAATAAAAATTATCTTTCTGACGCAAGTATGATTGAATAATTTATGAAATTAGCAAGAAAGGAGTGTGTTTTTGAGTATTAAAAAGAACTATGAATTATTATTATTATTATTATTATTATTATTATTATCCCTGTTGTTGTTGTTGTTGTTGTTGTTGTTGTTGTTGTTATTGTTATTATTATTATCATTATTATGGTTATTATCATTATTATCATTATTAATAGCTAACCTATAACTCTATTTGGAAAAGCAGGATGTTATAAGCCTAAGTGCTCCAACAGAGAAAAGAGCTCAGTGAGGAAAGAAAATAAGAAAGCAGATAGAATAGTGTGCCTTACTGTATCCTCAACTAAGAGAACTTTAACCCAAGACAGTGGAAGACAATGGTACAGAGGCTTTGGCACTATCCAAGATCAGAGAACAATGGTTTAATTTTGGAGTATCCTTTTCCTAAAAGAGCTGCTCATTATATAGCTAAACAGTTTACAATTTTGATTAATCTAGGCTTGAGAATGTGAGGTGAGAACACGCAGATTATGAATAATTGCAATTCTTCAGAGGATAAATGTATTAATTCTGAAATTGGCCAAACATCTCTGATTCAAGATGGGCTGAGTTTACTATGATTTATCTATTTTAGTGCTAAGTTTAAGATGTCATTCATAGAGAGACTGCTAGTGGAAGACATATATTTACGACTATTTTATGAAGATCACTAAGCTTTTTTAGTGTCTTCCCCGTGGAATTGTCTGGAAATATTATTACATACTGTATAATATTACTCAATTACAGTTTTAAGAGGATATTACATACATACATACATATACCAAGGCACTTCCCCAAATTTCGGGGGGTAGCCGACATCAACAAATGAAACAAAACAAAAAAGGGGATATTACAAAATAGAATCTGAGAAAGCTAGAAATGAACTCTAAATATATTGATATCGATCTTAGCTGGTAGGATGTCTGGAATGAAGGTTATGAAAAGAGCCAAAAAACTTAATTAATCAAAGTAATTTCATGGAAATCAGCTTGAGGCAGAGAATATATTCCATTCGGCACAAGAAAAGTGGAATAACAGGAAAACATTAACATTCATCTCACAATGTGAAAGAAATTTATAAATGAAAGTATGGATTCATGAAGCTATGCTCCATAAACTGCTTTCTTTTATTTATATTAATGAAAATTTAGTCCCTAAGTTGGTGAGAAATTATGTAATAGGGATACTAGATAGCCTTGGAGTAATTTGAAATTCTCTCCCTACGAAATTAGTTTCGCTTTAACCCCCATCTTTTATTTTTTTCTACATTTTTTTTTCTTAATTCCATCCTTTCTATAATAGATAAATATATGGTGTTGGAGAGTGATCGACCTCTACATTAAAAAGAAGAAATTACACGCACATGCAAAACACCAAGAGACTGTGTAGGATATTGATATTGATGGTAAAGAAATTGTTAATAAAAATAAGATTAAATTCTTCAAAAGTTTTATTTTAAGAAGGCGAATTAATACAGAAATTAGTACAGTTCATATAACGTCAAGTATTTGCTCACAAATGTTATTTTGATGCCCTCAAATATCAAGAACTGCAATTAGATTGAATCTCTTTGTAAGATTTCTGTTGGAATTCTAAAACTTGAAGTTACCTTTAGAAAGGTAAAATTATATTATTCTATACAATAAGGATATTTACAGCCTATTTATTGTTCAAAACCTAACCTTTAAGCTATGGTTTGTCTGTGAATATGGTAAGCAGCTTTTCTTGGAGAAGGACACTCCAAAATCAAACCATTGTTCTCTAGTCTTGGATAGTGCCATAGACTCTGTACCATGGTCTTCCACTGTCTTGGGTTAGAGTTCTCTTGCTTGAGGGTACAGTCGAGCACACTATTCTATCTAATTTCTCTTCCTCTTGTTTTGTTAATGTATTTATAGTTTATTGAGGAAATATTTATTTTAATGTTGTTACTGTCCTTAAAATATTTTATTTTTCCTTGTTTCCTTTCCTAACTGGGCTATTTTCCCTGTTGGGGCCCCTGGGCTTATAGCATCCTGCTTTTCCAACTAGGGTTGTAGCTTAGCAATTAATAATAATAATAATAATAAAAAGTTAGGTAAAGTTAGAATTATATGCAGGATTAGAATAACACATAACCTTATTCATGTAAACATGATATCAGTGATTCAAGACATTCTAAATGCTTAATGATATGGGGCTGACTAGAGGAGAATTATTCCTGAAGGTAAACTTTAGAAGGTAAAATAATAGATAGGGCAAGAGCTAAATGGCTTAAATCAATGGGAAAAAATGTGGGTCAAATTATTGAAGGATAAAGTAGAAACACACATGTGAAAGGATGTATCTTTCAACTATTCTATAGTAGAGAATCCTTCTGGTATTCTATAAAGTCATTGCTCCTGAAAACAGTAAAGATTTAAAATCTTCGAGTGAAACCCGGTAAAACTGTCTACTCGTCGTAAATAAAATCAGCTTCGTTTCATCAATATTTCTTCAGTTCTTTTATAGGTTGATAAATATATATTACCAATTATTAATATTATTATTATTATTATTATTATTATTATTATTATTATTATTATTACTAGCCAAGCTGCAACCCTAGTTGGAAAAGAAAGAAGCTATAAGCCCAAGGGCTCCAACAGGGAAAAATAGCCCAGTGAGGAAAGGAAATAAGGAAATAAATAAATGATGAGAATATATTAACAATATATCATTCTAAAAACCGTAAAAGCTGCAAAACAGATATGTCCTATATAAACTATTATCAATGTCAAAAACAGATATGTCATTTATAAACAATAAAAAGACTCATGTTAGCCTGGTCAACATAAAAACATTTGCTCCAACTTTGAACTTTTGAAGTTCTACTGATTTTGCTGTTGTAATACCATTTCTACTAGCATTCATATCACTAGATCGTACACAAGACTTGATTTTGTAAGAACACAAGAAACTTTGTAATGAAAAACTCATGAAAGAATAACCATTGTCATAGAAGGATTTCTACAATTATATTGTCTTTTACGTAGCATCTTGCTTAAACCCCAGTTTCTTCATGAAGGAAGCGAAGGCGAAAGTCGATGAAAGTCCTTGACCGAAGGAAACTTCTTCGCTGCAGGGAAGATATGCCTGATAATCTTCGATGGCAGCGCCCACCTTCTCATTCAAAGATAAAAAAAATGTAGAAAGGCCGGGTGTAGCTTCTTGCTAAAAAGGTATATAAAGTACTGCTACAGTCAGTTGATGTATCAGTCATTCCTTGTCTACATCATGAATACTAAGGTGAGGAAAAACGTCTGCAAGTTGGATTATATCAATAGTTTTCCTTCTTATAGTCACCATTGTTAAGAAGAACTGAAACTCTAAACGTTATCTAGATGTTGAGATTTAATTAAACTACTACTGTTGTGTAGGTGTTCACGAATACAACTAAGAGGGTAATGCTACCTAGACCCAGGTTTTGGTTTTCTGATCGTTAGTAATATATTCCACCATTTCAGGTCTGTTTAATCTTAGCTTTGGTGGCTGTTGCTGCCGCCGATAGACGGCCATCTACATCCTACGGACCTCCACAGGTAATTCTATAATACCAATATTGTAATCAGAAGATTATTTATGAAGTGGGCAGTATCTAGTGAACTCAACGAAATATGATGGTAGTTGTTAATCTTGTTTTATGTTGTGTATCATATTCGTGTGTACACACAGGTATATATATATATATATATATATATATATATATATATATATATATATATATATATATATATATATATATATATATATATATATATATATATATATATATATATATATATATCTATATCTATTTATTTATTTATATATATATATACATATATATATATATATATATATATATATATATATATATATATATATATATATATATATATATATGTGTGTGTGTGTGTGTTTTTTTTGCATTTCTTTTGAAGATTTATCATCTCTTGTATTATTGACTACAGGCGAGACGTCCCTCTTTCAATTCCTTTGAATCTGACGAGTCCTTTGAGGATGCCAAGTACAGCTTCCAGCTCGGCGTTCACGATGACTCCACAAGCGCCAGCTTCGAGCACCAGGAATCCCGTGATGAGGACGAGACCCAGGGCTCCTACACCGTCCAGCTTCCCGACGGTCGTCGCCAGACCGTCAGGTACTTCGTCAACGGAGACTCAGGCTACGTAGCTGAGGTCACCTACGAAGGAGAAGCCAGGTACCCCGATTCCGATGAGTCCAGGGAATACTCAGCCCCAAGACCATCCTTCTCAGCCCCCAGAGCCCAGCGCCCAAGACCCTCTTTCTCCAGCTTCGAATCCCAGGAGTCTCGCGAGTTCTTCTCTGCCCCCAGAACCCAGCGCCCAAAAGCCCAGCGCCCAAGACCTTCTTTCCCAAGGTTCGATTCCCTTGAATCTCGTGAATTCTTCTCTGCCCCCAGCAGAGCTTATGGCTTCCCTCAGTAATAAGGACTAGAGTTTACTCAAGTGACCCCAAAAGGCAAATGCCACTGATTCATCAAGATTCTTTCACTTATGTGCTATTATATTCTTCCCTCTTCTAAACTAAAATTTCTTATAATTTTCTGTCTTTTTAAAAGGACTGATATCTGTTCTCATAGTTGTTACTTATGTCTTAAGAAAATATTTATTGATATTTATTAAATTACTGAATTCCGAAAAAGTATTTTTACTTCTTTCCATCATAAATTTTGTTGCCAACCCTCATTCTTATTACCTTTAAATTTTGAAAATGTTATCACAGTGTTTGTATAAAGTAGCAAACGGAAAATATTTGTTAAAAATATCTACTAGAAATGAAGAAATTCGATGACTGAAACACACCAATCAATATCAAATCGTAGACACACTTACACAACGAAAGTTATAAAATGGCAGACATTTCAAGAAAAAAAGCTAACCCTCTCCAAACAATATTTAGTAATGATTATTATATTTTTAACCAAAGAGTAACTGTTAAACGATTACTTAGAAAACATGGAAAAAAAGTTAAAGGAAAATTCTGTTTAATTGTTTAGATAATGAAAATTCACCTATATTGCAAATTTACTATTTTTGAAGAAGGTACCTCAAGACATTAAGAGGACCTAAATTGGGAACTTAAAGGGATATGAATGAAATCAATAATTCGCAGTAAATTATTATTATTACTATTATATATATATATATATATATATATATATATATATATATATATATATATATATATATATATATATATATATATATATATATATATATATATATATATATATGTATATATATACATACATATATATATATATATATATATATATATATATATATATATATATATATATATATATATATATATATATATATATATATGTGTGTGTGTGTGTGTGTGTGTGTGTGTGTATAATCATATATATAATTATGATTGTACACTTATATACTGTATATATAATGATGAAAATCCACACAATATCATTGCTCAAATAGAAATAAATTTCTATCTCATACTGGGATCGAGCCCTAGCCCCTACGAATGGAAGGCAAGGTCGCCATCAACCATGCTACCAGAGGCTCTAAAAAAGTTGGAACCTAACTGCTAACTGCACTTCAGGTGATATCTCACCAGGTAAATCCAGTAGCGCAGTTAGGAGTTAGGTTCCAACTTCTTTTAGAGCCTCTGATGGCATGGTGGCCTGATTGGTAGCGACCCTTCCTCTCACTTGAAGGGGCTAGGATTAGAACCCAGTATGAGATAGAAATCTACTTCTATTTGAGTACGATATTATGTTGAGTTTTATCCATATTGACTCATTAGGGGTTATTCGAATTAAAAGCTATTAATTGTTTCACTTGGTGGTTTGGGAATTCGGGGAAAACTCCCTGGTATGAGACTGATGTCTCACTAGGTAAATCATGAAGTGCAGTTAGCATTTAGGGTCCAACTTCTTATAGAGCCTCTTGTGGCATGATTGGTAGTGTCTTTACCTTTGATATGAAGGGGCTAGGGTTAGATCCCAGTATGCTATAAAAATCTATATATCTATGTATGTATATATTAGTTTATCCTATTGAGTGACGCTGGCGTCCACGTTGTATTGGAAAGGAGAGATAAGATACGGAATGAGGTAATTAGGGGTACCACAGGAATTAGAAAACTATCAGATAAGATCCAAGAAAGTAGACTGAGGTGGTATGGTCATGTCATGAGAAGAGATGAACCGTATATTGGGAGGAGAGTGATGGAAATGGAAGTACAGGGAACAAGAAGGAGAGGGAGACCAAAGCGAAGGTGGATGGACTCTATCCAGGATGACCTTCGATCAAAGGGATTAACTGGTGATGAAGTGTGGGACAGAGGTAGATGGAGAAAGCTGGCCAGAAACATCGACCCCACATAAAAGTGGGAAAAGATGCAGACAAAGAAGAAGAAGAAGAAGTGAACAGTTACTGTTTTAGGTGTAATTATATTTTGGGGGGATGTCTGAAGCATTCTGTGGCATAGATCACTAATAAGAAGCTTGCTTTCACTTGTTTCCTTCAACAGTTTCACCAACATTATTTCCATGGACTTTACGCAGTTAGCTGTTTCTACTTCCCTAATATAGTCTTCTAATTTCCAGTATCATATATCTCTGGTTGTCTGCTGTAGTTTAGTAAACACATAATCTTTCTAGTGATGTAAAGCTTAAAAGAATAATGTTATGTATCAGCTTGATCTGCATAAAACTCTGACTATGCCTAACTTATTCAAATTATTATTATTATTATTATTATTATTATTATTATTATTATTATTATTATTATTACTTGCTATGCTAGAACCCTAGTTGGCAAAGAAGATGCTCTAAGCCCAGGGGCTCCAACAGAGAAAATAGCCCAGTGAGGAAAGGAAACAAGAAAAATTAAAACATTTTAAGAACAGTAACTATAGCTGAAAGATAACCATTTAGACTTTCTAAATATCTCTTAATAAGAGAGAATATTCTAATTCAACCTTTCCGGAAGACGACTCAAGCTTAAGAATTCGATTGGAGACCTTCCGTAGATCCTCAATTTCATCGCATTTCTAATCTTTGACGGCAAGAAAGAATTCTCAATTGGCAAATGCCTGTGTTATCAAAATCCATAAAATAACTTCGAAGTGAGTCCTAATCCTTATGAAGGCTCAATTGGAGACTTTTAATCTAATCTAATCTAATCTATTTCCTTTTATTATTATTATTATTATTATTATTATTATTATTATTATTATTATTATTATTATTATTATTATTATTATTATTATTATTATTATCATTATTATTATTATTATTATTAATATAACTTGCTGGGTTAAAAACCTACTTGGAAAAGCGGGATGCTATTAGCCCAGGGGCTCCTATAGGGAAAATAGCCTAGTGAGGAAAGGAAGCAAGCAAAAATAACATTTTTAAGAGTAACAACATTAAGATAAATATCTCCTATATAAACTACAAAAACTTTAACAAAACAAGAGGAAGAAAAACGGGACAGAACAGCGTGCCCGAGTGTAGCCTCAAGCAAGAGAACTCTAACCCAAGACAGTGGAAGACAAGAAGGCTATGTTTGAATGATAGAAATACAGAGGTTGATACACTGTCATTGAAATAGAGCAATCATAAGATGTTCATGTACTATTTGAAATTAGAGACAAGTGTTACGAATATTAATTTTCAGATACATTATTCAGACTTCTCTGACGCAGTGTCATTACTCATAACGTAAGATAGATCTCATTTCATATCTTAAAGTACAGAAAACTAACAATTATCTATTTCATTCAATAAGTCGTATCTCTCTTTGTTTAATCAAAAGTGCAAAATAGTTTTTTTGTTGTTGAATGAATATTTTATCTATATTCTCAAAGGCTGTTGGAATACTCTTTGGTGAATAACAAAATAATCATTCCTCTATATTGTTTATAGATGGCTAACTATAAACAGTTTTCTGTAATTCTGCAATTAACTGTTTGAATGTAATTTGATATTATGTCAATGATTTAATAATGATTATGGTTTAATTATTCGACTATTTCTGATTTACTACCTATATTGGACAAATTTATTTTAAATTCAACAAAGTATTCTATCTATTGTTGAAAAATATTTTCCATTTAGTACTCATTAAAAATACTTTGATACCGTTTTCAGATCTTAAATTATTAAGAATGATGGTTGGCCACAAAATTTATGATGGAAAGAAGTGAAAATACATTTTCATAATTCAGTGATTTAATAAATAGTAATAAATAGTTTCTTAAGATACATGATTGACAACTATGAGAACAGATATTAATTCATTTGGAAAGATAGAAAAGTAGTGGAGATTTTAGTTCAGAATAGAGAAGAATATACAGTAGTTGAATATAAGAGGAATAATCTTCCTGAATCAGTGTCATTTTCCTTATGGGGTCACTTGAGTAAAATATGTGTCCATATTACTGAGGGAAGCCATAAGCTCTGCTGGGGGCAGAGAAGAATTCACGAGATTCGAGGGAATCGAACCTTGGGAAAGAGGGTCTTGGGCGCTGGGCTTTTGGGCGCTGGGTTCTGGGGGCAGAGAAGAACTCGCGAGACTCCTGGGATTCGAAACTAGAGAAAGAGGGTCTTGGGCGCTGGGCTCTGGGGGCTGAGTATTCCCTGGACTCATCGGAATCGGGGTACCTGGCTTCTCCTTCGTAGGTGACCTCAGCTACGTAGCCTGAGCCTCCGTTGACGAAGTACCTGACGGTCTGGCGACGACCGTCGGGAAGCTGGACGGTGTAGGAGCCCTGGGTCTCGTCCTCATCACGGGCTTCCTGGTGCTCGAAGCTGGCGCTTGTGGAGTCATCGTGAACGCCGAGCTGGAAGTTGTACTTGGCTGGCTCAAAGGACTCGTCCGAATTGCCTTCGAAGGATCGGTCAAATGAACGGCTGAAAGATGGCCGTTCGAATGAAGAACTTTCGAAAGAGTCAAAGGGACTCTCGAAGGAGTCGAAAGATGGCCGACGGACCTGGTGAGGTTTGCAAGAGAAAATAGATATATTTCTAGCAGAACTGTTCAACATAAATTAAAGTGTACTGCAATATAGTTATTCCTTTATTATCAACTTCAATGAAAGCATTACTGCTTAAGTTATACAACTACTGTGAGTCAACTTACCTGTGGAGGGCCGTAAGAGGTAGATGGTCTAAAAGGGCGCTTATCGGCAGCGACTACGGCTGCTAAGCCTAAAAGGATGAAGACCTGAATATTGGAATTAACAGGAAATTAGTAATGGATGTGGAATATTTTGTATTTTTTTGGGGGGGGGGGCGCTCAAATAAAGATATAGGCCTATTTGTTGATTGATTTTGATATTAGGATGAACAGAAAGCAAATTAGATTTGACGTCTATTAAAAGGCAATTAATATGACTTTTATAGCTATAGGTAAGTTGAAAAAAAATAAAATAACATGTTTAAATATAATGACAAAAACTAAAAATACTTTTTAAATTATCACTTGGATGTCAAAACAAAAAATAAAGAATTGAGCAATTTAAAGTCAACCAAAATCATAAAAGCACCAGAAAAACTATGTAATCAACTAGTTATTTAAAAAACTGAATTTTGATAACAATATTTGTTTTTTTTTAGAAATAACTTGCACGTTATAGAAGATAAACACTTATCATGTATCCAACTGAAGTTACCGCAGTACCTTTGTGTTCATGTTGGAGACAGAAGGAAACTGGTAACAATCGTTTCCTCTCTTGATTTATATACTCAATATCTCCTTTTTTTATGATGTTTGATTTAGTCACCTGTAAAAAAGGAAATAATAGATTTAGATTATTATATGCATAAGAAGAGAGCAGACGAACAACTTTCCGAAGGTCAAGAATATTTCAAATCTATTTCACAATCTTGGTTCAGTTATTTCTCGTAGGAATAAAACATCACGAGCCACACCTGTCTTGTATCTTGTTCTGAAATCGGTATCGTCCGTGTTTTTGTCGACATTGTATGCAATAATAGATAAAAGGGAATTGAAACTGAGTGATATCTATATTCTTGTAATTATGATCATGTCTTTTGTTCTTCCTTTATACGAGATTTTTATTTATTTAAATATAATGGAATATTTTAAATATTGAACTACGAAGGGTAAGTTTATTTTATAGGTACTGCGAGGATTTATTTTTCTCTACGCTTATACATACACACACACACACACACACACACACATATATATATATACATACATATATATAAAAGCTACATTACATACATCACACAAATACACACACACACCCACACCCACACCCACACACACACACACACACACACATATATATATATATATATACATATATGTGCAATTTAGATAAAAGCCTTTATATAAATATATATATATATATATATATATATATATATATATATATATATATATATATATATATATATATAAATATATATATATATATATATATATATATATATATATATATATATATATATATATATATATATATATATATTTATCATCAGTCTTTATATAGATAAGAATTGGTATTCCTATTAATACATATGAGTATATACGAATACTATATATATATATATATATATATATATATATATATATATATATATATATATATATATGTGTGTGTGTGTGTGTGTGTGTGTGTACTGCATATATATTCATAAACATATATATGTATATATATACATATATATATATATATATATATATATATATATATATATATATATATATATATATATATATATATATATATATATATATATATATATATATATATACACTTGTGTATGTATGTATGAGTGTGTATGTATGGATGTATATATGCTTTTTTTTGCATATTTAAACGCATAAGATTAGATTTTCAAAATCCACATACACTTATAGTTACAAAATAATCTGTAATCTTCGTTCGTTTAATTTTTTTCAATGATAAGCACTTAGGAGGGTAGTGGAAAATAAACAACATTCAAATTTTAACTATAAGGAAAACTAAATCTAGAACAGAGTATATTTTTGTATATTGCAAAAAATCTAAAAGTTGCACAGTTTCAGTTTTTATATATTGTAATGTTTCATTGATTATTGGTATTACACGTAAGATGTCTATTTCGGAACAAGAACTACACGGGCGTGGCTCATAATGTGTTATTGCTACGAGACATAACGGAAACAAGTTTATTAAATGAATGAGAAATATCCCTGACCTTAGAAAACTTGTTCGTCTACTCTCTTTCATCTCTGTATAATAATCTATCTTTATTGTATCTATTTTTTACTATGCAATACGTCATCAATAAAAAAGAAAAGATGGAGTATATAAGATGTATGAATGAAAAGATGGTTACTAGTTTCCTTCAGTCTCCAACATGAACACAAAGGTACTGAACAAAATTCAGTTCAGCGTTTGATATAATTCTCTAGAATCTAATAAGTTTTTATTTGATAAAGTGCTGTTCAAAATCTACGACAAATATTGTCAATAGTCAAGTCTTTGAATTATTAATTGATTAAATAGTTTTCCTGGCGCTTTCAGGATTCTGATTGTAAATTGATGAATTATTTTGCTGTTGTTTTAAAATATAAGCCATATATCATAAAGTATTTTTAGCTTTTAGTGTATAATAAAAAAAAT
>NC_090754.1:37840679-37843179 GCF_036898095.1 Palaemon carinicauda | reverse complement strand
ACAAGAGATAAGAAAATACCAAGAAATCGTAGATGAATAACTCCAGCATTTTTAACCTTCCGAATATAGGTCATCTCCAAAAAGGGAAATTTATTATAAATGTAAAGTTTTGTTTTCTATTTTTGTAAAGAAACTAGAAATTATGTGAGAAATATGCACACTAAAAAAAATAGAATTACTTCAAAAAAACATCTCAAATGGATCGGGGAACTAGATATGAAATTGTAGCTATTTGTTTACAAATATCAGGCTATTATTTATTATTTCATTCTTTGATAATTCCGTAAAGGAATTAAACAATTAAACTTTTCTATCATTACTCTAAATATCAATCCATTCATATGTACCGTACACTGTTAAAAAAACCGTAATTTTAATCGGGAATTCTCTGTAAAAAGTATGCTGCTCTCAGACGTATTTCAGTAAAATACAGGCGACCGTAATTTTACCATTCTTTGCAATTATCTTTTACGGGCTGGTGACCTAATATCATCCATTTACGTCAATATAACCCTTTTCAAAATGGTAAATGCCTGGAAACATTTATTCCAGTATTTTTACCGTTTTCTAATTCAAATTTTCAACAGTGTATCCCAGATACCAAACATAAGTAATTCTAACACTGGCCTACTTTCAAAGACGAAAGGGAAAAAAATACGAATACTTAGAAATTATATAAAAAATCTCTCTCACTGTTATACCCTGTTAAAAATTTGCATTAAAAAAACGGTAAATATCTGGCAACATTTATTCCAGGATTTTACCGTTTCAAAAACGGATATATTGAGGTAAAAGGTTGATATTACGGTCATCAACTCGTAAAAGATAATAACGGCAATAAAGGTAAAATTACGGTCTCCCGTATTTTACTGAAATAAGTTTGAGACCAATATATTTCTACGGAGGTTTTCCAATGAAAATTACGGTTTTTTTTCTAATAGTGTAGCTTCCGGCGAAATACTGATATCATTCAGATCTTTTAAGGCCTTGAAATTTAGGTTACCTTCATGTATGCTCCAAAAATGGCAAATTTTCAACATATGCTTATTTCCATTTTCTATTTTCCAGCGAAACTGTACAGCATAAATGGACTTGTTTATATTATTGAACTAGGCTAGCGTCAACGGTGGATTATAACAGATATAAAAAGTGACATACATCTGAGATGAATAGAAAATTACTCCATAGGATTTTCGTCAAGGAAACTTGCTCTTTTTAGCAGAAATTATCTTTTAGAATGACCAAACGTTCCCTAAACTCATTCTTTTTTAAGTAGGCGCATTTGCACTGACTTGCAGGGGTGCCCTTCTAGCTTGGAAAATTGTCCTGCTATCTGATTGCTGATTGGTTAGAATTATCTTGTCCAACCAATCAGCGATCAGGAAACTTTTTCCGAGCGAAAAGGGCACCCCTGCGAGTCGGTGCAAATTTGCCTCACTAAAATGAATTGACTATAGTATAGACAGTTTGACAGAAGGTTCGTTTAACTTGGTTCTGTCTGTTCAACATATTTGCCAATATTATTTCCAGGGACTTCCCTCGGTAAGCGCTTGCTATTTCCATGACATCGTCTTCGAGTTTCCAGTGTTAGAGAATATCTCTGTTCGTCGGCCGTCTCTCAGTTGGCATATAAGATATCTTCCTTTAACTAATTATGTAAAGCTTAAAAGAATAATATTATATTTTATGTTATATCTAACCTATTAAGATGTCAAACTAGTAGATGGGAGGTAATCACCTGGACTACATTAATTCATCTAATACGGAGTAGAAGGTACATCTCTTAATTGGAAACAATATTCTAGTTCAATCTTGCTAAAAGACAACTCAAACTTGAGAGTTCGCGTGGAGACCTTACATAGATCCTCAATCTGATTATTTTTCTAATTTTTACTTGAATAAAGGAATTTACATTAAGTAAATGTCCATGTCATCAAAATAAGTAGACTAATTTAAAAGTAAATAGTTATACCTAGGAAAGTTCACCTGGGAATTTTCAATATAATATATATCTATTCCAAAAACAGCCTAAATTAGAATGATGGCACTACAAAAGTAAATATTTTTTCATCAAAATATGGGAATCCTGGTATGTTCATGTACTATTTGGAAATAGAGATAGGAGTTACAAATGATAATTTTTAAAGACATCATCCAGACTTCTCCGATGACTTTTCATTCCCCATGAATTGTGGAGGATCTCGCTTCAATTGTAAAGTGTAGAAAAATCATAAAACTGATTTTCTCAAATATCTCTTTTGGTTTAATCAAAAGCGCTCCTTCCCTGTTCCATTTATAAGTCAAACTTTAAACTAAAAATATAAACTTCTTATCGTATAAATACTTTGGTAGATATTCTCAGCAGTTGTTGCAATACTCTCTGGTCAAAGAGATAATTTTCTGGATATTGTCACGCACAGGGCTAACTTTTAGAAAATATTTGTAATTTTACAACTTTGGTTGTGTAACTTTGTTTATAAGTTATTGCTTTGTTTGACGA
>NC_090754.1:37808179-37835679 GCF_036898095.1 Palaemon carinicauda | reverse complement strand
CCCCTCAGACTCCTCTTTCTACACTATCTTTTTGGTTACTCGCTGCGAAGTAAGGGTGTGATAGGGTGTCCAACTGTAGCTAAAGCTCAGGCTTTTAGGTACCTAGAATATCGCAGGTTACGTTAGTGAGGATGATTCATATGTCATCCAACATGAAGGACCTAAAGTACTTTATTAAGTATTTAAAAAAAAAAAATCTCGATAGATGTTACGTAATTCAGGAAAAACCCAAGAAAATAATATACAATAATGAAGCTGGTCAGACGATTAAAAGTAAAGAAAAATGTATTTCAAAGATTATGTCACAACCATTGGTTATAGTTGGTGCTGGTAAAATCCTTTGCTCCACTACATTAGTAACAAATAACCCACTTTTTTTATTCACTACACCAGTATATTGTATGCTGAATTCCCTAATACATGAAACTTCTCTATATGAGTGAGAAATTATCACAGGTTTTCGAAAAGAAGCAATAGAATGGAAATGGGAGACGAAATCAGAAAAAGAATCATTAATAATGGAAAACCAAAGAATAACATAGGAACTCAAAAGAGAATCTACACTGTTAAAAATGTGCCGTAAAAACGGTAAAAAACCCGGTATTAACCGTTTTAAAAACGGGGATCACTAACCCATAAAAGATAATAAAAAGTAGGTAAAATTTACGGACGCCTGTATTTTACTGAAATACGGCTGAGAACAGTATATTTTCTACGGAGAATTTTGGATAAAAATTACGTTTTTTTTTTTTTTTTTTTTTTTTTTTTTTTTTTTTTTTTTTTTTTTTAAACAGTGTATAGGTAGAGACAAGATTTTATGGTCCGATAACCTAAGATACTGTGTATTGATACTGATGTAAGTTTGATCCTCTCTTTAAATTAAAAAAGAAAACTTAATTAGAGGTTTTAATGAGAGTTCTGGAAAAGAGGAGAGAAACACCAATGAACAACTACTATGGGTTTCAAAGATATTTCTCACAGGGAGGATAGATTAGCTCTACAACTTCTGCGTTTGTGAAGTGAAAACAGAAATATTTTTATCTACTTATATTATCATTCCCAGGCCTACAAGGCTGAGGACTATGAAGTGCGAAGTAAGAAATGATGATTGGAGAAGTAATGAATTAAAAGCTCAATGTAGAGACGACTGGCGAAATCTAATCGAGGCCCTTTGCGTCAATAGGCGTAGGAGGAGATGATGATGATATTATTATCATTATTAAAATTATTGAAATTATTATTATTAAAACTATTAAAATCATTATTGCTATTAGAATGATTAAAATTATCATTATAACAGATCCGGCCCGTGCACTTATAGATGGAGGATCGTTGACGGAACTATTATCATGAGTACTTAGAACCATGCTCTAAGTAGTGGTAGTCATTTTATGATTAATACATATTTAGAAAATGCACATTAACATATGCATTTATTTTCTCAGTCCACACTTAACATGTTGGCTACATTTTTGTAGATATATAGACCCTTGTTTGAGTAGATTGAAATGCATATACTCTTCCTAAATCTACTTTCTAATTTAGTTAAAAAGAAAGCGTTTTGGGAAAGTAAAAAATCGTAAACCACCACCAAATTGGCTTGTAATTATCTAATAAAACTTTAAGTCATAATTTTCCTTGTAAATAGAATATAATAAGCAAGATAGAATCATATACACGTTTAGAAATGTTTACCTTAATCACTAAGGTATATAAAGTGTATATGGACCTAATAGATATATTTCTATATTTTCATAAATATACCTTTTTTTGAAGCTAAGACAATAGAGGATTCCTAACCATTTTTTTTTTCTTTTTCTGATATCTTCCATCAGTAAAAGTAATACAGTAAAGAATTTATATTAATCTTATTTTTATTAGCTCCATGTGGATGCATATAGACTCAAACAAAGGAGCAGACATTTATCGGTGGGACATCAAAAGTTGAAACTTGAAGCGAATGTTTTAATGTTGTACAGGCTGACACAAGTCTCTCTTTATAGTTTATAAAACATCTATTCTAATGTTGTTACTGTTATTAAAATATTTATATTAATAGTTTATTACTTCTCTTGTAGTATATTTATGTCTTTATTTCCTTTGCTCATTGTGTTAACTTTGCCTGTTGGGGCCTTGAACTTATAGCATCCTGCGTTTCCAACTAGGGTTGTAACTTAGTTAATAATAATAATAATAATAATAATAATAATAATAATAATAATAATAATAATAATAATAATAATAATAATAATAATAATAATAATAATAATAATAATCACCTTGAACCAATAATAGACTGTACTTAGTTCCCTACATAATTTCCTTTTTTTTTTTTTTTGACGACATCTAACATAACCTCGCCTCACATATTCTACAAGATCACTTTTGAAAGACCGTGTTGAAAAACTAGTTCATACCAAGAGCAAGACGAGTCGTGGTCACAGTATTTCCTAACTCCGAAGCGTAATGGATGGGGAACTGGAATCCAAAATCTTCTTGGGGATGTCCTTGACCTTACAAAAAACTTGCTCTTTAGTTGTCCAAGAAAGTACTGCCCAAAGCGATCCCGTTTTTCTGCATATCCGATGCCCATGTTTCGCCCCACCCTGGAAAGAGAGAGAGAAAAAAGAGGAAATCTAGAACGAGAACTTGAAACAGACGTCATCCAAAACTGCATGTATAAAATGGATGACAGCCCTCCTGAAGACATCAGTTCATTCCTGCCTTCATCATGAACACTAAGGTATTCCTCTAGTTTCTTAGTAGAGTCTGGCATTTCTTTAATACAAAGTCATTCGTAAATAGTGAAGGAAACCTAACGTTGGTCATTGGCATTACAGTGATCCGCTTCAGTAAATTGTTATTCTCTAGGAGTGTACACCGATTTTAATCATTTGAAAATAAACTAAAGATATTTTATTTTTCTCGATATGAACTTAATTTCCATTTCCACAAGAAAATATTTATTATTCCAAATATCTTTGTTTTCGTTTCAGAGAATTCACAACTTTTCCCTCTCTATTTATTATCTATTTTTCCTTGTATCATTAAGAGCGAATTAAGTTTCATAATTATTTCTAATTCAAAGAAGTATGATATAGAGCGGTTAAAGCAAAATATTATTTTTACTGTAATTTTGTAATTGGAGGCGCGTACCCAACACTTGAATTAACCTTTTACTTACAGTTATTACAACTTGATACTTTTGGAAGAATCTTAATTTTCATTCAGATAACCAATGACCTATTTTCAGATCCTCTTCATTCTGGGTTTGGTAGCCGTAGTTGCTGCCGATAAACGCCCATCTCGCCCATCCACTTCCTATGGAGTCCCACAGGTAGCTGCTGCCCCCAGCCGGTCATCAAGACCAGGTGCAGCCTTTGCAGTACCACAGGTAATAACGTAAGATTTTGTTGAATTGGAATAACACCAGCAAAGCAGTTTTGCTTTTTTTATTTTTATATTATGGTTAAATCAATATAAGTCTGATTATCAGAAATACTTCCATTCATATTAAAATTTCAATGGAAAAATATCCTTCATTCCTCAAACAGGTACAGCGTCCTTCCTTTGATTCTTTCGAAAACTCCTTTGAACGCTCCTTCGAACGTCCATCTTTCGAACGCTTTTCTGGACGCGACTCTGATGAGTCCTTCGAACCTGCCAAGTACAACTTCCGGCTCGGCGTTCACGATGACTCCACAAGCGCCAGTTTCGAGCACCAGGAAGCCCGTGATGAGGACGAGACCCAGGGCTCCTACACCGTCCAGCTTCCCGACGGTCGTCGCCAGACCGTCAGGTACTTCGTCAACGGAGACTCAGGCTACGTAGCTGAGGTCACCTACGAAGGAGAAGCCAGGTACCCCGATTCCGATGAGTCCAGGGAATACTCAGCCCCAAGACCATCCTACTCAGCCCCCAGAGCTCAGCGCCCAAGACCTTCTTTCTCTAGCTTCGAATCCCAGGAGTCTCGCGAGTTCTTCGCTGCCCCCAGCAGGGCTTATGGCACTCCCCAGTAATAGAGACATTGTATACATGCAACCGACCTCTTATTGAGATGACCGAGTTTTGATTTTTTTGTTTCTGCTACTTCTAATACTATTCTCCTTTTCATAATAACAATTTCTATAATTATTTATCTATAACTAATGAACAGATATCTGTCCTTTTCATGGTTGTTATTTATATATTTATTGCTATAGATTAAAAGAATGAATTTCAAAATAATTCCTGTTTATCATTTTACCTCCCCAATGAGATAGTTCCAGATAATTTCCATGAAAATTTCATATCATAGAGTTACTAATAAGAGATATTAGAAACAGGTGATAGAAGAAATTATTTGGAATGTATCATTATTATATTTTTGGTAAAATGAAAAAGGAAAAAGAAAGACACAACGTAATAGTCTTAAACTTCCAGTCTTCCTGATCTCAGATTACATCAAAACATGATTTCATATTTAGATTGACTAAATGACATAAGGTTAACAGCTTCATGCTATTGTCAACAAGACAGCTAGATGATGTAATCACGCTAGCGCAAAAATGATATCTATATTGTCTATACATTATCCAAAACATACTTTATTTTTCATGAAAGCTGAGCTCTATAACACAATAGTTAGAAAAAAATAATAATCTTGGACAAATATGTATACACAAATTTCTAAGACTCTGGATTGAATTCAACCAAAAAATTACATACACAGAAGACTAGTTTAAAGGCTGCTCATGAATTGCAGAAGAAAGGGATAGTGACATTGCCCTATCAAGCAGAACAATACCTTAGAGATTGACCATATTACATATGATCAGCGCCCAAGCCCCCTCTCCATTCAAACTAGGACCAAGGAGGGCCACGCAATGGCTGCTGATGACTCAGCAGATAGACCTATAGGATCCCCCCGTATCCTTAGATCACAAGAATGGTGAGGTTGCAGCGACCAGAGGAACTAATGTTTTGAGAAGGTCTAGACCCATACACTGTCAAATTGTTTATTAAAAAACGGTAAATGCCTGGCAACATTTAATCCAGGTTTTTTGCCCGTTTTAAATTCGGACATATTGACGAAAAGGAGTGATATTACGGTCACCAACTTGTAAAAGATAATAAAAAAGTAAAGTAAAATTACGGTCGCCTATATTTTACTGAAATACGGCTGAGAATAGTATAATTTCACGGAGAAAATCCCATTAACAGTACGATTTTTTTAAACAGTGTAGTCTGGCAATCACCAGGCACGCACGCTACCTCCAGGCCACCACAGCCCTAATCTTTAATCTTCAAGCAATAATGCCCTTATGTAATGACATATTTGAAGGGCGTTCATTTTCTGTGCCTTCTCCTACGCTGAATAGTTTACAAAATCTTCAGACGTCCCCTTCATGTTCAATACCATAGGGTTGTGGTGGCCGATGTGGTAACGTCCCAGACTGGTGAACGCCAGACTGGGGTTGGAGTCCCGCTCAAACTCGTTAATTTCTTTCGTCGCTTAAACCTCATCATCCTTGGGAGCTAAGGATGGGGGTTTTGGAGGAGCCTATAGGTTTATCTGCTGAGTCATCAGCAGCCATTGCCTGGCCCTCCTTGGTCCTAGCTTGGGTGGAGAGGGGGCTTAGGCGCTGATCATATGTATATATGGTTAGTCTCTAGGGCATTGTCGTGCTTGATAGGGCAATATCACTGTCACTTGCCTCTGTCATTCATGAGCGGCCTGAATGTTTATATAATTATGACAGCCCGTGCCTGTCATTGAAAGTTGTATAGCGTCCATGTGAGGCCTTGGTTTCTGTAGCTAAAATGACTAAACCATAATCGGTGAATGGTGTACAAAGTGTAGAATTTTCTTGGGATGGCCTTGACCATACAAAAATTCCAAATCAAACCTTTAAATAAAATTATTCTAACCTGATCGATCACGTTTTGCTGTAGGGTTAGAGACAAAGCCTCACCCAACCCTCGAGAAATCTAAGAAGTAGAAATTATAGTGACGCCATCAAAGGGAGTTGCAAAATCCATTTTCATAACGTATAAATTTCCTTCTGCCGTCAACTTGAACGCCAAGGTATTCCAAGTGCTGTAGACTAATTTCTAAAATTCTTTTGATCATATAAAATAGGAAATTGAGAGTAATGAAAAATCAATATTGATGACATTAGCAGTACAATGATGTAAAAAAGAGAATTACTGTTATGCACAGTGGTAAAATAGCAAAATTAACTAATAAAAAATTCCACCCTTCAAAATATTTATCAGATATATACTTTTACCGCCAAACTAACCTTGGTTAATTTTTGTTGTTGCATATTTTATATGCATAAAATTCATGTATTTATTTTTAAATGAATATAAAAAGATAAGAAAAATAGTTTTAAATATTTCAAACTAGATAAAAAAGTAAAGGTTGAAATTATACATACCCTTCAGTAACGAATATAGCTCATTCCAGATCGCAATAGTCCTTATTGTTTACGTATTGGATCTTCATGTTAAAGTTAATGCCAAAGAAGAAGAAATCATGGGACCACGCTGAAAAATGTATAATGATACATAAATCCCAGTGTGGACACTTTTTGGTGCTGTAAATCTAATTCAAATGTGGAGAAGCTAAGAAGTTACTTTTCTTATTTCCATAATTCCAGATTCCTTTCGCTTGGACTGCTGGTTATAGTCATTGTCTAAAATATGCTATGACGACCTTCCACATGTTTTGGAGTATCTCAGGTAGGGGCTTCACATGAAAGATCATCATGGTTACACTGTAAACAATTGCCGTAAAGAAAAAAAAGAAACACAACGGTAAAAATTCTGGAATAAATGTTGCCAGGCATTTACCGGTTTAAAAACGGATGTATTGACGTTAAGGTGTGATATTACGGTTACCACCTCGTAAAAAGATGATAACAAAGTAGGGTAAAATTACGGTCGCCTGTATTTTACTGAAATACGGCTGAGGACAGTACATTTTCAAGGAGAATTTCTGATTAAGATTACGTTTTTTTTTTTTTTTTTTTTTTTTTTTTTAACAATGGATATATCTTCGACTTTCGGGGAACCATAAGTAATACTATTCCTATGATTGTAGATATCACATGAATTACTGAAACTTTTTCATTGTCATCAAACTGTTTTAGTGTACTCATGGTCGATATGAACCACATAATCTAGTCATTGGCCTCTCTTAAGTATACATTAGTCTATAAAACTATTTTCAAATACTTTCTCTAGGTTTAGCATTCTTTATTTGGTTGTTTTGAAAGCTTTAAATGGTCATCATTCTAGTGTCATTCCTTAGACCACTTTTTCGAGCGCCCCTTTGAGATCTTCTCAGACCAATCCTTCGAAAGTGCAAAGTTCCAATATGGTATTCACTATGACTCCAAACGCACTATATCTGAAGTTTCGAGCATCGTGAAAATCGAGAAGAGGACCTGAACCAGGGCTCATACACTGTCCTCCTTCCGATGATTGTCGCCAAACCGTCAGGTACTTCGTTAGGAAAGATTCAGACTACGTAGCTGGAGAAACCAAACCAGCTATTCACATTATCTGTATTATTTTATAAGACTCAACACTCTTCAGGAAAGCAATAAATAGTTGATCATTTCTATAGATTCTAGTTGTATATGAGAAGTAAGTTCAGTAACTCAAGTATGACACAAAAGCTTTAGTAGGATCATTGAAACGGAAAATACATCTAATCACATAACTTATTTTGTTTGTGCAGGTGAGATTATAGATTTGCGGTATAGCTTTAATATTCTCATGATAACGGGCGCAGACGTTGAACCCTTAGAGATTAATCTTTCTGGTTAAACGACGCCCATTTTAGAAAGAACAGACTGAAGCTAAATAACCTTTTTTCTAAGTCTGTACCTACACAAAATCATGTGTACTCTTTGCACAAACTACACGTTCCAAATACACTATCAAACTGTGCATTATTCGTTTGATGACGCCAAGTTTTCTAACACTATTGATCCGTAATAACTTTCTTTTATCCTTAAAGACCTTTGGCTCATAATTGTAGGGACGTGGATTCAACAATACAGGTTCAGCCTACAACTTCTCAGGGCGCAGATATTTCTTTTCTGCATAATCATCATTACCATAATGGTTTCTAATATAATCCATCATCTAAATTCCCAAAAATAGAAAATGAAAAAATAAAAAATGATAAATGACTGATGTCTGTGCTCTGCTGGGATTACTGTATATCTTAGAAGAGAGGTCAGTTATGTAAAATTCAAACAACGAAGATCGTACTTTTGAATACGAAGCTAACACATGTTTTATTGAAATGGATAAAATAGGTTTTACGTACGTGAAATAGACATTCGTAACTATATAACTATATATATATATATATATATATATATATATATATATATATATATATATATATATATATATATATATAAAGCATATATGGATATAAGTATCTCTCTATATACTTATATGCATATAAATATATATATATATATATATATATATATATATATATATATATATATATATATATATATATACATATATATGTGTGTGTATATATATATAAAGCATATATAGATATAAGTATCTCTCTATATACTTATATGTATATATATAAATACACTATATATATATATATATATATATATATATATATATATATATATATATATATATATATATATATATATATATATATATGTATATATACACACATCATACACACACACACACACACACACACACACACACATATATATATATATATATATATGAATATATTTATACATAAATATGTGTGTGTGATTATGTGTGTGTGTTAATTTACGAACTTCACCGTTTTTATTTACATTTCACGACTATGCTTTTGATTAGACTGCAATAATCGGAACCACTTCTCCATCTCAAAAATATTATATAGAAATCAGGAATCAAATTTAGATCCCTGTATCCCTTAATGAATGAGATACATAAAGGCCTCCTGAGAGGGTCCTTGACCTCAAAATACTGATCCAAGATTTCTAGGGACGTACTATCTCAGGTAATCCTGTTATCTTTTTTTCTGTATGATTGCTCACTAAGTCTGACCCCACCCTCGCAGGAGAGGAAAGTGTCAGGCAAAAACTTGCGTGTGACGTCATCATAAACGCCTTATATAAACTAACGTTCATCTTCACGAAGCATCAGTCTCCCCCTGTCTTCAACATGAACACCAAGGTATTACAAGTGTTGCAGATTAGTACTTTAAATTGAATTGATTTGGAAAATTTGTTAATGCAGATTAAAAGAAATCTTTCTCAAAACTTTGCTATTGCATTGATTTTTGGAAAATATGACAGATATGTTAGTTAGAAATTAATATATACCTGTCGACATACCTTTTGTGTTTCTGAAAAATTTATTGCATATCTCATCTGACTAAAGACGGAATCTTGATCCACGTAATTACTATAAATTCATTCATTTTCGTTTTCTATTACTTTGAATTTACGATGTCTTGGTAAATTACCGTATCATTCATCTTCTTTCTTTCTGCACTTTACAGTGGAGAAATTAAGAAGAGATAAGTCCATCATATTTGCATTAATCCACAATCTTCTGTTATTAAGAAATGTATTTCAACTGAATACTAATACCAGGTCAAATACCACTTCTCATGTATGAAAGCTACACAAAATATAGTAAAGTATAGAGGGATTTAGCAATAATTGAAAATGCAGAACTAATTTATATAGTTCATAATTTATATATTTTTTTTTTTTTCAGATTCTTTTCATTTTGGGTTTGGTAGCCGTAGTTGCTGCCGATAAACGCCCAACTCGCCCATCCACTTCCTATGGAGTCCCACAGGTAGCTGCTGCCCCCAGGCGGCCATCAAGACCAGCTCCAGCTCCACAGGTAAAGCCAAGCTATGGAAAGAAAATATGATAATGTTTAGTGAAATTTTCACCCTTGAAACCTATTTGTTTAATCTCGTTTGCCTATTAGATAAGTTAAACTAAATCATGATATGTTTTTTTATTATTTGAAGTTTTCGTTACGGAAATATCCTTCATTATTCTTTCAGGTACAGCGTCCTTCCTTCGACTCCTTCGAAAGCTCTTCCTTCGAACACTCCTCATTCGACCGCTCCTTTGAACGTTCTTCTGAACGCTCCTTCGGACGGTCAGATGAGTCATTCGAAGATGCTAAGTACAACTTCCAATTCGGCGTTCACGATGACTCCACAAGCGCCAGCTTTGAGCACCAGGAATCTCGCAATGAGGACGAGACCCAGGGCTCCTACACCGTCCAGCTTCCCGACGGTCGTCGCCAGACAGTCAGGTACTTCGTCAATGGAGACTCAGGCTACGTGGCTGAGGTCACCTACGAAGGAGAAGCCAGGTACCCCGATTCCGATGAGTCCAGGGAATACTCAGCCCCAAGACCATCCTACTCAGCCCCCAGAGCCCAGCGCCCAAGACCCTCTTTCTCTAGCTTCGAATCCCAGGAGTCTCGCGAGTTCTTCGCTGCCCCCAGCAGGGCTTATGGCACTCCCCAGTAATAGAGACATTGTATACATGCAACCGACCTCTTATCGAGATGACCGAGATTTGAATTTTTCTTTCTCCTACTTCTAATTCTATTTTCCCCCTCATAGTAAGATTGCTATATTTTTTCTCTCCAACTAATGAACAGATATCTGTCCTTTTCATAGTTGTTATTTATATATTTATTGCTATTGATTAAAAGAATGAATTTCAAAAAATGCGTGTTTATCACTTTACCTTCAAATTGAGATAGTTGCAGCTGATTTCCATTTGATATTCATCCCATGAAAAATTTCATGAAATCATAGCGTTGCTAACAAGAGATATTAGGAATTGGTGATAGAAGAAATCACGTGTAACGTATTATCAGCACATTTTTTGGTGAAATAAAATAAACAGAAAAAATAATGACATAAGGTAAGTCTTAGATTTTTAGTTTTCTTTATTTCAGATTCCATTAAATCATGATTCATATTTTTAATAAATAAATTACATTAACTCAAGATCTTTATGCTATTATCAGGAAGCTCACTCAATGATGAAATTACGCTATCACAGTAGTAATGTCTATATTATCCATATTTTACTGAAAAAATATTTCGTTTTGCATAAAAGCTAGATTTAATAACACAATAGTTAGAAAAATTATATAATTTTGGACAAATATAAAAAAAATATCCCTAAGATTATGGACCAAATGTAAGCGAAAAATTACATATACAAAAGACTAGTGTTCAAACTTTAAACAATGTCCTTATACACTGACACATTCTAGAAATGTTCTTTTTCTGTGCCCTCTACTCCACAGAATAGTTTATAAAACCTTCAAACATCACCCTCATGTTCCATACCTGACACCACTCAGAATATTACACTTGTGTCTTCTTTAAGCCTTTAAAGATGAAAGTGTATGTGTTTATGACAACTTGTATCTGTCATTGAAGGGTCTGGAGCGTCCATGTGATGCCTTTGTTTCTAATCTTTGAGCGAAATTGGTAGTTTTCATTTTTAGAATTGGTTCAAACCCCTAAAATTGACGTTACTGTAAAGCTATCTTTCTCTTTACAGTACCAGGAACCTAGTATATGACTATTGTCAATCTCCACTTCCTCCAAAATTCAAATATTTTACCCAATGTCAACTTTCCTGTATTCACCAATGGTGCAGTTTATATACTAAATAATATTGTCTTTACTATTGTTGTAATTTCTTTTTCAATGTTAATACAATTTCACGGACTTTCTTCGTTCTACTAATCTTTTTTTACGACTCTTTGCTAATTATTTTCTCACCAACAGTCCTGAACTTATCAAAATCAGTTTGCATAGCAATTCTGATTGTTTACATGGAATTATAGAGAGTAGATCAATATTAGACATATTGGTAACACTGAAATAAAGTGTTACTTTTCTCATTAGCAATGGAATATATATATATATATATATATATATATATATATATATATATATATATATATATATATATATATATATATATATATATATATATATATATATGTATATATATATATATATATATATATATATATATATATATATATATATATAATAGTTGAGAGAGGAAAAATTATTGTCTGTTGTACTATACCAATGATCGGAGATTCAAGATCGACGAATTAGCAACAGATGTTGTTAAAGTAAATTAACGATTCAATTTTAAAGAAAAACAGTCTATGTTTTGGTGAGAGATCTAGAAATAGACAGATCAGCCATTAGAGGACATGAGTCTTTGTGTTAGAGAGAAAAAGGTCGTAAAAATGGCTGATACTACTTCAACATAGGAAGATTCACCATAATAAGCGACATTATAAATGAAAATTCATAAGAGGATCCTTGGGATGAAAGGTCATACAGAAATCCATAGTTGATAGATGAAAGGTCATTGGTGAAACGCTTTGATGGAAGGTAATAGATGAAATTCATAAATGAAGGGTCATATGTGGAACCGAGAGATAATTGGTCATAGATGAAACTTATAAATGTCGATTCATATAGAGAACTTAAAGGAGTATTGTTATAGGCGGAGCCGGAGATAGATATTCAAGTGACGAACCTAAAGATATAGGGTCATGAGAGGAACCTATAAGTGAAGGGTTCAAGATGTAACTCACAGATGGGAAGTCCAAGATGAAACCCTCGAGAAGGAAAGTCCAAGATAGAGCCCAAGTGGAGAGTCCTGGATAGAACCAAAAGATGGAGAATCCTAGTTGGAACCTAGGAATGAAAACTCCTGGATAGATCTTAGATACGGTAATTCTTAGTAGGGACCCTAAAGATGGAGAGTCATATAGAGAATCTAGGAATAGAAAATCCTAGAAGGATCATAGAGATGGATATTCCTAGATGGAACCAAGAGATGAAAGGTCCTGGAAGGAGCTGGAAAATGGATATTTCTAGATGGAACGTAAAGACAGAAGGTCCTTGAAGGGAATTAGAGATTTAGGATCCTATATCGAACCTAATGATGGAGAATCCTAGATGGAACCTAGAATTGGAGGGTGGTGAATGAAGCCTAGAGATGGAGATTCCTTAATGGAACCTAGATGTGGAGGATCCTTGATAGAGCTTAGAGGTGATGATTCCTGGAGGAAACCTGGAGATGTAAGATTCTGGATGGAGCATAGAGATGGAAATTCCTAGAAGGAATCTAGATATGGAGATTATTAGATAGAAGCTAGATATGGAGAGTCCTGGATGGAACCTAGAGAGGGAGATTCCTAGATGGAATCTAGGTATTGAGTGTCGTGGTTGGTACTAAGAGATGGAGATTCTTAGATGGAACTTACAGATGAAGATTCTTGGATGGAACCTAGAGATGGAGGATTTTTGATGGAACCCAGATATGAAGGCTCCTAGATGGAACCTTGATATGGAGGGTTCTAGATGGAACCTAGAGATGAATATTCCTAGAGGGAACATAGAGATGGAGGGTCTTGGTTGGATCCTGGAGATGGAGATTCATAGAGAAAACTTAGAGATGTAGGTTCCTGGTTGGAACCTAGAGATTAACAGTTCCTGGGTATAACCTAGAGATGGACATTCCCAGAGGAAACCTAGATATAGAGAGTCTTCGATGTAACCTAGACATGGAGGTTCCTTGATGGAATCTAGAGATGGAGGGTCCTGGATTGAGCTTAGATAGGGGATGCCCAGGATGGAATCTAGAGATGGTGATTCCTAGATGGAACCTAGATATGGTGGGTCCTGGTTGTAACCTAGACATGGAGATTCTTAGAGGGAAACTAGACACGGAGGTTCCTTGATGGAACCTAGATACAGAATTTCCTAGATGGGATCTGAATTAACGTGGACTATTTTACTCGTTTCTGACCAGCCGACTCTTTGACTAAATCCTAGCCAGTGGGAGTCTAAAGCATTATTAAGAGGTCCCCTGAAGACGGCCCTCTTATGCTTTTTTATTCTGACATGAATGTCTTTGGATGTTTGGTTGACATACAAGTTACAATTCAAACAAGGAAAACTATATACTATATTACTATCATTTTCAGAACTAGTCATAGAATCGGCAGGTCACAGACGAGTAAAACAATCCCTGTTATTGACTGTACTCAAAACAATATTGTTGAAACCTTTTTAATTGCTTGTACCAAAAGTCACAATTTAAACCTAAGCTCTAGTCTGTTTTCCGTTAATCCTTTATCATCCTCTTATCTATAATCGAACTTATCTATATTAATAAAAATTACGGCTATGGGATCCAATTCTCCTGTATAAATACGATATCTTTGTATATTTATTCTCATCGTGAGTCCATCGATGTCAGCAATAGGACGAAAGTACTAACTCCAATAAAGATTTATTTTTTATTTTTCCTTTCGTAGCTACGATACATATATCATGTTCATCAAATGTCGTCTTTCGTGATTTATACACATACGTACACACATATATATACATATTCACACACACACACACACACATATATATATATATATATATATATATATATATATATATATATATATATATATATATATACATATATATGTATACACACACACATATATATACATATATATATATATATATATATATATATATATATATATACACACAACCATACACATATATACACACATACATATATATATATATACACACACACATATATATATAATATATATATATATATATATATATATATATATATATATATATATATATATATATATATATATATATATATATATATATATACACAACCATACACACATATAAACACACATACATATATATACATATATATATATATATATATATATATATATATATATATATATATATATATATGTGTATATATATATATATATATATATATATATGAGTTAAATAAAAAATTCTAGTTTCTAATGACAGTTGTATTCATATTTTACCATCAAATAATTAGACGACAATAAACTACAATATGCATGCCTAACTTCCCCTCTAAAAAGTAATATATTGAAAACAGGAATTCACTCCAAATATGAAAAGTTTAGGTCACTGTATCTGTGGCCACCATCCGTATCTCCACAAGAATGAAATACAACGAGTAAGGCCCGGTAGATAGGGTCCTTGACCACACCAAGTTATTTCCAGATTTCTAGGAACGTGGTGTCTATTATAATCCTGTTATCTTTTTTTTTCTGTACTATTGCTCACTAAGTCTGACCCCACCCTCACAGGAGAAGAAAGTGTAAGGCAAAAACTTGCGTGTGACGTCATCATAAACGCCTTATATAAACTAACGTTCATCTTCACGAGCCATCAGTCACCTTCTGTCTTCAACATGAACACCAAGGTATCACAAGTGTTGCAGATTAGTACTCAAAGTTGAAATGACTTGGGAAATTTGTAAATGCAGAGTGAAAGATTTTAATTTTACTGAATACTTCATTTTTTTTAATTTTTCCAAATTTCAAAGATATATATTTGAAATATTTACTACTTTCTATTTTTCCATGCCATTAAGAAATGTAAAGCTTATCTCATTAGTCAAAACACAAAAATGTCTAAAATATAATTCATGAGTTTATATATTCTCGTTTTCTCATACTTTTACCATATTATCTTTATCCTTCTTCTCTGCACTTTTTGCAGACTAAGTTTGCTCACTTTGTTTGATTTATCATAGATGAAACATATAGTAACTTGATCTAGATGCGAGGATGGTGTTGTGACCAACAATAAACTACAATTATAGTATTTTACCATAGAAGAGACGAGTCCATCCTATTTTAATTAGTCAATAATTGCTTATTGATAAGAAATTTGAATTTCAATTGAATACAGACTCCAATAGAAATCCCACCTCTCAGACAGGAAAGCTACACAACCTCTGCTATAGTAATCCATAGTGTAATTTAATATTATTGCAAATGAAAAAATGACATCAAATAATCAATAATTTCTTAATTTATTTCAGATTCTTTTCGTTTTGGGTTTGGTAGCCGTAGTTGCTGCCGATAAGCGACCAACTCGCCCATCCACTTCCTATGGAGTCCCACAGGTAGCTGCTGCCCCCAGGCGGCCATCAAGACCAGCTCCTGCACCACAGGTAATACCATAGATATGAAATAAAGATATAATTTTTAATGGAATTTTCAGCCTGTCAGGAAAACGTTTAATTTTTGCATATTGGATATTTAAATTTAAGTAATGATTGAGAAGTTTTAACTACAGAAATATTTTTCGTTATTCTTTCAGGTACAGCGTCCTTCATTCGACTCCTTCGAAAACTCCTTTGAAAGCTCCTCCTTCGAGCGTCCTTCTTTCGACCGTTCTTTCGAACGCTCTTTTGAACGCTCCTTCGGACGGTCAGATGAGTCCTTCGAAGATGCCAAGTACAACTTCCAATTTGGCGTTCACGATGACTCCACAAGCGCCAGCTTCGAGCACCAGGAATCCCGCAATGAGGACGAGACCCAGGGCTCCTACACCGTCCAGCTTCCCGACGGTCGTCGCCAGACCGTCAGGTACTTCGTCAACGGAGACTCAGGTTATGTAGCAGAGGTCACCTACGAAGGAGAAGCCAGGTATCCCGATTCCGATGAGTCCAGGGAATACTCAGCCCCAAGACCATCCTACTCAGCCCCCAGAGCCCAGCGCCCAAGGCCCTCTTTCTCCAGCTTCGAATCCCAGGAGTCTCGCGAGTTCTTCGCTGCCCCCAGCAGGGCTTATGGTACTCCCCAGTAAAAGAGACCTTTAACATGAATAACTTATATTTTCACTAATTTCTATATTTTTCTTCTATTTACTCGAAATTTTCTTCATTTGTCTATCAAAAGATATCTGTCCTTTTTGTAATTGTTGACTTGTATATTTATTGAACTTTAATTTACTATTTATTAAACCACTGAATTGCAAAAAAACTGCATATATTTCTATCCTCATAAAATCACGATTAATTAATTGAAATCCTCTGAATAATGGAGTGTTAAGGAATGATAGATTCTAAAACAGAGGCTTGAATTAATGTTTAGAATGACGTATGATATATCAAATATGTGAATAGCTGTAGTTTTTAAAGTTTGATGCTAAAAGATAGTTTGAGTTTTGAGCTCTTATGACGTGATTTATTGGATTGATAATACCTTTTTAGAATTTAAGGATCTTATATCCTCCATGGCCTCTCTTTTGACAATTTCGTGCTACAGTATATTTTCAAATCCATTGATTTTTGGAAAGTATTTGATGTTTATCGAAAAGAAAATGCTCTTCTTTTCCCTACAATGAATGGGATATCTTATTTTTTGTAATTCTTAACTTTCATCCATGATTTTTTAAACTGAACATCACTCGCCAATAACTATTTGTAGCTGATAAAATATTTTGTATGTGATGTCTGAAACTTTTGAAAAATAATTAATCAAGTCATGTGGATAAACAGAACTTGGTTTTTATCAATAGCCATAAGTAAAATTAATGATAAAGACAAAACCGTAATGGAGATGAAAATATTGATTTAAACATTAGTGAGCACTGAATCCTTGCAAGGTTTTTTTAATCACTAAAAAGTAAACGTCACTAAATACGGGTTATGAACAAGTATCAGCTTAATTTGAAATCTCATTTTAATCTAAAAATTAATCTTTTAAATGGATATCTTTCTTCCCATTTTGAATTAGTTAGGGCTTTGCTGGGAGGCCAAACCTAAGGTAGTACAATTCCTTTACCCTTCAACAAATTAAAAGTTATATTTTTATATTTTTCTGAGTAACGATGGAAGGTGCATAACTGATTCTATCAAGTAGTCTTTTTACTATTTACCATAAAATACGTTAAGCAAAATACAAATACACTTATTTTACATAAATAGAACTGAAGCGGGGCTAAGCCACACCAAACCAAATTGTAAATGACGCATCCAAGTTTACAACAGGCGAAGTTGACAAACAGCTCCAAAGTCAGTAATGAGCATCTATATTTATTTTTATTATTGTTATTGTTATTATTGCTAGCTGACCTGTAACCCTACTTGCAAAAGCAGGATGCTATAAGCCCAAGGGGTCCAACGGGGAAAATAGCCAAGGCTCAGTGAGGAAAGGAACTAAGGAAACAGGATAGTGTGGCCGAGTGTACCCTCAGGCAAGAGATAATGGATGACAAACATGGGCCAGTTAATCTGGAGGAAAAGCACCGATATTCATCATCTTCATGTATCGAAGTCTTTAGTGCCAACACGATCATTTAAAAATAAAAAAAAAGGGCTCATCCTATAAGATACTGTAAAATTCTTACTGCTCATTTACCGTGACCCAATAGTTTGTACTCTGAGTTTTACATAGGAGTTACAGTTGGATGAAATATAAAAAAGATAAAATATAATTCGATATATCAATCTTTTCTTACAACGATTTATGAACTTTCATACCAGAGAGAGAGAGAGAGAGAGAGAGAGAGAGAGAGAGAGAGAGAGAGAGAGAGAGAGAGATTCTTACCAAACTACATTCCAACAGTCCAACCAGGTGTAAAATAAAACCCACCGGGTGGAAAAAAGCTAAAGGTAAGCACTTATTGAGAAAAATATACATGTATGTAAAAAAACAAACACATGTATATGTGCACATGCACGCAATCGCAAGCACACACAAACACACAGACATATAAATATATATATATATATATGTATGTATATATATATATATATATATATATATATATATATTTATTTATATTTGTATATGCAATTTGCGTATGTGTGCTTGTTTATAAATGTATATATGCTTATGTATACAGTATATATGTATATATACATATATATATATATATATATATATATATATATATATATATATATATAAACATATATATATATATATATATATATATATATATATATATATATATATATATATATATATATATATATATTGTATGCATATATATATATATATATATATATATATATATGTATATATATAAATACTTATATATATGTATATGTATATATATATATATATATATATATATATATATATATATATATATATATATGTATGTATATATGTATATATATTGGTGTGCTACTGTCTTAAGCACACATTTGAGTATGAGTTGTTTTCAGATGTATTTAAATGGTTTACTGAATACATCTTAATGGTTTTTAAGTTTTATTTTTAATAAACAACAGAGTTAAACATCTCCATCACTGGAGGAAGCTGTGTTGGTCCACATGACCCATTCTGGTGAAGTTTAGATATGAACTGAATAAATTACCGATATCACAAATATCGTATGCTTGCTTTAATTTAGCCAAGTGACGGAATCGGAAGACACCTGCATCCGGTGACGTCACAAACTTTCACACGAGGAGACAATGTGTTGACGTTAAGAAAGAATGTCAATCTGCGAGGTTAGCATTATACATCCTGCTTATAATTTGAATGACTACAGCAAATCTCACGGTTAGCTCTTCCAACCAACATGACATATTACGTCATTTGTTTTAAACATGTAATATTAACTATTCTAATCATTACATTAGCTCGGCCAGCTATCTCAATTTTTTTACAAAAATTTAATAACAAGCCGAAACATGGTCATTAGGTGTGACTGGACATACGTATTATTCTTTGTTTAACATTAGCCATAACCAACTGAGGACGAATGTCCAAACAGGCACATCAAAAAATAATAACAATAATACATACAAAAAAGATATTACCAAAGCAAAAAAAAAAATGCATGATAAAACCAAGATCATATATATGGTACATTGCTAGCAAATGATTACATGGTACCAAAAAACAAAATAAATTCTGAATTACAAATGATTCGGTAACTTGATAAAGAATAATTGTTACCTTTGTCAGAAACAAGATACTCAATTTTTAGTGCACAAACACGAATTCCTGGTACGTACACATACCACGGTTTCGTACATATATATATATATATATATATATATATATATATATATATATATATATATATATATATATATATATATATATATATATATATATATATATATATATATATTTATATATAGGGCTGATATATTTTATTAGATGCCCATAGATTCTGTTTCTCTTTTCTTTTTTTAACATTCCGGCTTATATACTTTTATTAGATGCCGAGAGAAAAAAATGATTTATATCCTTTTTATTTTATTTATTTTTTTTAAATGTTATTTTAAATGTATTTTTAACAATGCAAATGTAGAGAATTTCTTTAATTACATATTACTAGCGTACTAATCAGCTTTTCATACAAACATCTTCCTGACAAATTACTCCCTTAGCGAATGAGGTGGCCACTCATACAGCTTTGAACTGGATCAGGTAGGGGGTATTGTCAGGGCTATGCAACTCGTTCCTTTGTAGCTGCTTGCTGTGCCGTAACCTACGCCAAACAAGGATGTTCACGGCGATAAATATCATCGCCGTGACACTCAAACTAGCCAGTATTATGGGGTGAAGAATTTCTTCATAAGTCGGTGACAGGTGGTCCTTTTCGGTAAGTTTCATCAACTGCTTTGCCACACGGCCGTTGTAAGGGAGAGGAAGTGCTGGCATTGTAGAGGTCCACGTGAAGTTCGCGAAGTAGGCTCGTTCTCTGATGATTGTCCGTAGACCAGTCACCATGGAATTCGGGGAAGTCCCGATACAGCCATCTGCTGCGACGAAGATGTGGTTGAAGGATGTGGATCCGTCAGGGCATGATACATTGAAGCCGTCCTTGTCGTATCGTATCCACGAGCCATTATTTAGTCTGCAATTGAATTCTTTATTGTCAAAGGGATAAAGCTTATCCAGACAATTTTCACTTGTATGGGAGAGAGCACCGTCTAGCACTATACCTAACTCGCATGAATCCATTAAGTTTTTACGGAATTCAAATGAGTCAGCTGTACATATTTTTCTATCCATTGCGTCTGAACAGTGAGTTAATTGATTTAAGTCTTCAATGACCGTATATGTTTCCTTGTCTGGGGAAATCAATACGTGTCCTGTCAAACTGGATATTACTGGATTTGAGTGATTCGTCATGAAAGTCGGAAATGGTGATATCCTGTAAGATTGCCAGGCATCAGAAGAATCAAAGGGAATTGTAATCCTAATCTTGTTATTATCTACGTTTACTGTAATTAGGCTGTAATAAAATTCTAACCTATGTTCGTCTAACAAAGGAACATAGCCTAGTTTATCCCTTCCGTTCTCCAGAACTAATTTTAAGTAACGTATAGGCAACAAATGGGGCGACAATACACCTTTAGTTGCTAACGTGATAGCTTCTACATAATCCTTGGATTTCTCAATGAAATGTGCAATTCTGTTATGTATGTGATCTATCTTTGAATCATAATACGTTAATGTTGCCAACAAATCCTGTACTTCCATAATTTGAACGATATTATCTGAATGTTCATTTAACAAATCCATAATTTTATTGATTGAAGCTAACTGATCCCTTAGTTCTGACATAATCAATTCATCTTTATGAGTCAAGAACTGAATTTTCTTATTTTGATTACTAATTTTAAGACGATTGGAAAGTCCTAAACCTAAACTTGCAACAGACCCAAAGATGCTTACTGCAGCATAAATGAACGGATTCCGTCTTTCTTTATGTTCGTGTCCTACAGTCCACATCAAAAAGTCATAAGCCAAAGATCCTGTCTCGCCAGTCTTATTTTTCAAGTCATCAGATAGCATCTCTGCAACTTTTAATGTTGATCCAAGCAAACTCTTAGTAGTCAAATGAAAATGTCTCCTATGCAACTCATCCAATGATGCAGAAAACCTTGAAATGGCGGTTCTTAAGCTAGTGACATCATTCTCTTGAAGAAAAATTGCTTGCATATGCACTTCGACAATTACGTTGGTTGATGTAATAAAAATATCTTCTTGTCTTTCAACTATATTGCCATATTTAAAATATACATTTTTAGTCTTAGAACTCATCCCATACGAGAAAAATGTCTGAGCGAACAATATCACTCCCAACAACAAAAAATTCATCTTGGAAACCTGTAACGAGAAAAAATATATGTAATTACTCCTGTATTAAAAAAAAAACTTTTAGTCACACAAAATAAAATTTTTCCTCACTTCTTTTCCTCTCTTTTCTTTTTAATTTCTTATGTGAGACAATGGTACTATTCTCTCATCCGTGGGTTGGGCTACGTTTTGAATTCTAAACCTATTGGCCGTTAATGTTTCCAAAATGTTAAATGGGCCTTCAAACTTAGGTGTTAGTTTATAGTTGAGCCCTTTTCTGACATTGATTTGAATATAGATGTTATCACCCACGTTATATGTTTTAGTTGGTTTCGCTATTTTATCATGATTCCTTTTCATTATGATTTGTGATTCTTCTAAATTCTTTCGAAGGATATCATATCGACTTATACTTGCATTTATACATTCTTTTAAAGGATTTGATAGATTAGTTGTAGGCGTTAATACATGGAAAGGTGTTCTAACTGGGGTACCATACAATGCTTCATGCGGTGACATTTTAATTGATATATGATATGAATGATTCAGAGTACTCAGTGCCGCCGGTATTGCAATATCCCACCGCTGCCACCATTTATTGGTGTGCTACTGTCTTAAGCACACATTTGAGTATGAGTTGTTTTCAGATGTATTTAAATGGTTTAATGGTTTTTAAGTTTTATTTTTAATAAACAACAGAGTTTTAGTTTTAAGCGCTATTAGTTCTGTATATCGAGTTAAAGCATCTATAATTACTAAGAGGTGCTTATTTCCTCTGTCTGACTCGTAAAATCCTGTTAACAAATCTAAATGTATTCTTTCAAAGGGTTGATTGGGAACAGGATAAGCTCCTAGGCTGACAGGTGTTTTCGTATGCCCTTTGTTTTCCTGACATGTGCGACAATTAGCTATGTGTCTTTTTATATCTGTAAGCATTGTATGCCAATAAAACAATGATTTGGCTTTCTGTGACATTAATGAGAACCCAGGGTGTCCATGTAATGGATTTGAATGCAACCAATTCAGGACAGTGGAAATAAGTGAGTTTGGTACTACTACCTGGTCGTTAGTTACATGTGGTGTATTGCGGGTTTTCCTTGTCACAGTCCTACACAGAATATTATCTTTGATTATATAATTCTGCTGCTTATACTTTAAATATTCTTTTTCTTTATGATTGCCTTTCAAAGCATTTATAATTGTTTCTATTTTCTGATCTTTTCTTTACTCAGTCTGTAACAATTCAGCACTCCAGCCTAAATCTTCTTGTTCAGATATTGTTTTTACAATAGGCATGGATGTTGATATATCTATTAATTCAGCTAAAAACTCCGTACAAGATGACACGGGGTTGCGTGATAATGCATCCGCAATGATATTTGCTTTCCCAGGTAAATATCCGATTCTTGCGCCAAAATCTTGAATGATCAAATGCCACCGAGTTCGTTTAGGGCTGTGATTGAAGCCTTTAAAGAACTCTGTTAGTGGTTTATGGTCAGTAAGAACCTTAACGGGATAACCGTAAATTATGAACTTAAAATGCTCTAGCGAATTAACAATAGCTAGTCCTTCCTTGTCTATTACTGCATACTTACTTTCGGAAGTTCTCAATTTTCGAGAATAGAAAGCTATCGGGAAAAACTGTTTATCATATTGCTGAAGCAATACCCCTCCTACTCCTAAGTCTGAGGCGTCTGTTGCAATGAAGAATTCCTTACCGAAGTCAGGAAATTTTAAGATAGGAGAACTACACAGTTCATCTTTCAAAGTATTAAACGCCTGTTGATGTTGCTCAGACCATATGAAATCTACGCCCTTCTTCGTGAGATCAGTTAAAGGAGCGGCTATTATTGAATAGTTGCGTATAAAACGCCTGTAATATCCACTACAACCCAGAAATTGCTGTATTCCCTTGACATTAGTAGGTATGGGAAAATTACGTATAGCCGACACCTTATCATGGACTACTTTAAGACCTTGGCTTGACACCATGAAACCCAAATATATTAATTCTGTTTTGAAAAATTCACACTTACTAATCTTTACCCTTAAGTTATGTTGTCTTAATCTCTGTAGTACTAGTTCTAACTTACGTAGATGTTCTTCTAAGGTGTTGGAAAAGATTACAAGATCATCCATATAGGCATGCAATATATCCCCTAACAAGTCTCCAAACATTATGTTAATCATTCTTGTAAATGTTATAGGAGCACAACGTAAACCAAAAGGCATCCGTAAAAATTCATAATGTCCCCTGGCTGTGCTGAAGGCTGTGTATGGGATACTATCTTCTTCTAATGATATCTGGTGAAAGCCTTTAAGTAAGTCCAAACTGGTAAAATATTTATTCTGACCTAACAAAGACAAAATATCGTCAGTACATGGCACTGGGAATCGATCAGGGATCGTTTCCTCGTTTAGACGACGAAAGTCGACGCAGATACGCCATGTTCGATCTTTTTTCGGTACAACTATTAAAGGAAAATTATAAGGGCTATTTGATTTTCTAATGACTCCTTCCTCTAACATTTTACCTACTTCATCATTTATTTCATTCTGGAATTTCATAGGGAGTCTGTACGAGGGCACATATATAATTTTTTTCTTGTCTTTTAACCTTATTTGATGCTCGATCACATCTGTTTTTCCTAAGGATCCATCCGTAGTGGAAAAGACATCTGTATATTTAGTTAAAAGTTCAAAAATTTTCTGCTGAATTTCTTCGTCTTGAATGTCCTTACTGATTTTATTTTTAATAGATCGTAAAAGGGATTCATCCGCAACTGATTGAGAGTGATTGATTTCAGCAACGGTAAGAATACGATGTTTATAAACTTCTACATCCAAGATATGTTGATTTTTGTGAATTACTAAAGTGTTATTTAAATGATTACAGACTTCGATATTACATTGCTGATGTGAGCCTACTGTATAAATAGCTTGTGTGACAGACAATCCGTTAGTTTTCAAAGTATCGGAAAGGATTAATATTTCAGATCCCGGTAGTGTTTTCTTTATTTGCACTATTAAATTCGAAGGTATGTTTGGTTCGATACATTGCGTGCAAGATGATATTACGGGTGAACGAGAATTCTGCTGGGTCGCGTATATTATTTCTTTATTAGTGAGACAAGTTATTGGTTCTTCAACGTACGTTACGGTTACATTTGTCGTCTCCTTTTTATCCAAAACTGACTTTAAAGTATTAGAAGACTTATAGAATTTCCCTTTGATATACACGCCGTGCTTTGCAGGAGCTAAGATAATGTTTTGATTTCCCATAGATGGGTATCCTATAATTACAGCTGGATACATATTAATGTTTTTCACAACAACAAATGTATCGGCAAACGTGCGATTACCGACTCTGAACTGAATATGAGTTATGCCTATGACGTTTAATTCATTATTTCCTATACCTGAAAGTCTAATTCCTGATTTTTCAATCGGAAAGTTCGAAAACAACAAATGATGCGTCTTCAAATCCATAATATTACGTGGACTACCAGAGTCAAAAATTAACGTAAAGGATTTGTGTTCTAAATTTACAGCATATAAGGTTGGCCGTAACTCATTTTGGCTTATTATTGTATGAATTCGTTGCAAATCTACGGGAGCATGCACTGTTTTACTTAATTCGGCCGTGTGTTTCATAGGAAAATCTATTGTCCCACAATTATCTGATAAAACATTAAATTGATTATTCAATACTATTGATGTTGACATAAATGACCTTGACCCAACATCACTCTCTTCCCCTCTAGAGTTAACTATGTGGTATTTGCTTTGCTCTGCACATTCTGAAAATTAGGCTGACTTTGCGAGGTCTGGTTTGACGGCCCAGGCTCAGCGATATTTGAAGAAGTGTTTGTTTGTTTCGGACTCTGAACTGCATTGACATTTTGTTGTTTCTTCTTATTGTTAAAATGAGGATTTTTCTTTTTATTTCCATATGGAACTGACTGTGGAATTGACTGTGTATTTCTAGGATATTGTTGTGTCTTACGCGCGTAACATTGACTATAAGAATGTGATGCTGTGTTGTGAACTGAACAAAATTTCGTTCTACAGTCTGCGCTTATGTGACCTTGACGTTTGCAGTTGTAACACGTCACTCCCGCTACTGGATTGTTAATTACGTTCACTGTTTGTGGTTTTGTTTCATTCTTAGCAAAAACTTGAGTTAACACGGGATCGAGATCTGGACACTTGGACATGTGTTTCTTTATCTGTTTATAGACATCCAATTCCGTACTTGCAGGCATTAACTTCTTATCAAAGCACCGCACTAAAGCTTCAGGCAACATAAGTGTCATGCAAGTTAAATACATTAATCGTAAAAAATCTTTCACGGAGATGTTATCGTTAGTAACCCAAGTGGAATTACCTAAAATGTCCTGATATTCGTTAAGCCTATCAGCTATGAGAGCTGCTCTCTCAACAACATTAAGCCGATTCATAATGGCTTGATTAAGTGTATTTCGTAACGTTAACACTACATCCAAAGCTTCCTCACCCCCATAAATCGCGCGTAACCTAACTTTGAAATCATCCCAAGTAACTGCTTCCTGAAATGAAACACCTCTTAAATACGCACTCGCATCCCCTTTAGAAAAATCTATAAAACTTTTAGCTTCTTGTAATTGTACAAAAGGATCTACGATTTGTTTGGCATTTAAATGGGCATCAACGGATGAAATCCATGACTCCACATTTTGTGGCAAGAACCCGTTGACACGACCTTGAAAAGGAAGGATTGCTGACCTGGCATTTACAAGCGTCACAATTGGAGGAGGATTAGCCTGGCCTACACCACTAGGTCCAGGGGTAGGGCTGACAGGAGGAGCCATGACTGCTGTATTTTTTTTTTCTATCTCTTTGACCCCTTTCAATCCTATCAAAATATCTATATGAGTACAGACGCCCACTGCGTAAACGCATATGTATAACAAAATTCCCCCAACAATGTTACTAATCCCAATACATTTCCCCCCAAGAGTTTATGAAAGAAAAAGGAATTAGCACAAAGAAAGAAAAATTCTATATGAGAATTCGGAGTTTCTTATAACAAATTTTAGGAATTCACTCACCCCAGTAATAATTGACTAACGACTTGTGATAACTATACTTCACTGCCCAAACTGAAATGAATACAAAATCTCTGTACTTAGCTTTATATGAAGTCGACACGTCCTCTCTCTCTCTCTCTCTCTTGATGTTTTGTTAGCGATGTCTCGTTCTAGTTTCTTGTTGAATGTAGTTCTTCCTGGATATGTCTTGCAATTGTTGAACGCCAGTCCTTGGGTTTCCTAGGATGTTGATTGAAGATTCAAGTTGTATACTAACATATGTTGATGTTAGCTTGTCCGTTGGACTTAGTCAAAATGGTAGATTCTTGTAGATAGTTTTGAGTTCTTGAAGATCTTTATCAGGTATTACAGCTTTTATTTTGAAGTCTTGAAGATCATTCTCTGGTTTTACAGCTTTTATGTTGAAGTCTTGAAGATATTTCT
>NC_090754.1:37798179-37803179 GCF_036898095.1 Palaemon carinicauda | reverse complement strand
CATATAAACTTTCATCATTAAATAGAAGACTCAAGTTTAATATTGTCAGTGCTGTCACGTATGGGACACGAGGGTGTTGTTTAAGTATTTTATAAACGATTCAGTTTAAGAGGTGACACAGAATATGAAATTTCCTCGATGTGTCTGTGTTTAAGGGCATTATTGCGTCTTTTATGTATGTCATTCTTTGCTTGCATTTGATTCAGAATTTTATAGAAATTATTCTTTTATATATTCTTGTCCAAACCTATTGTAATATTGAATTAAGCTTTTATGCAAAAATATAATGTTTTGACAACATAGATTCCATTTCTGTGCTAGTATGGTTACATCATTAAACAGTCTTGTTGACAATAGCTAGAATCTGTCAAATTTATGTTATTTAGTCAAAATATGAAATCCTGTTTTAATGGAATCTGAGACCAGAATGAAAATTTAAGACTATTACGTTGCGTCTTTCGTTTTTCTCTTTTGTGTGACCAAAACTATACTGATGATATATTCCATGTGATTTCTTCTATCACCAATTCCTAACATCTCTTGTTAGCAACGTTATGATTTCGTGATTTTTTTCATAAGATGAACTCCTAATGGAAATCATAGGTAACTGCTTCGTTCGGAAGGTAAAGTAATAAACAGGCATTTTTGAAATTCACTCTTTTAATCAATAGCAATAAATATGTAAATAACAAATATGAGGACAGATATCTGTTCATTAATTAGAGAGAAAAAATATAGAAATTCTTATTTGAGAAGGAGAATAGTAATAGAAATAGCAAAAGAAAATAAATAAAAACTTTGTCATCTCGTTAAGAGGTCGGTTGCATGTATACAATGTCTCTATTACTGGGGAGTGCCATAAGCCCTGCTGGGGGCAGCGAAGAACTCGCGAGACTCCTGGGATTCGAAGCTAGAGAAAGAGGGTCTTGGGCGCTGGGCTCTGGGGGCTGAGTAGGATGGTCTTGGGGCTGAGTATTCCCTGGACTCATCGGAATCGGGGTACCTGGCTTCTCCTTCGTAGGTGACCTCAGCTACGTAGCCTGAGTCTCCGTTGACGAAGTACCTGACGGTCTGGCGACGACCGTCGGGAAGCTGGACGGTGTAGGAGCCCTGGGTCTCGTCCTCATCACGGGCTTCCTGGTGCTCGAAGCTGGCGCTTGTGGAGTCATCGTGAACGCCAAATTGGAAGTTGTACTTGGCAGGTTCGAAGGACTCATCTGAGTCGCGTTCGAAGGAGCGGACGAAAGATGGTCGTTCGAAGGAGTGTTCGAAGGAAGAACTTTCGAAGGAACCAAAGGATGGACGCTGTACCTGAAAGAATAATGAAGGTTATTTCCATAAACCTAGCTTCAAATGATAAAATAATAAATCATGTTTTAGTTTTAAATATCTAATAGGCAAACAAGATCAAACAAATAGGTTTCAAGGGTGAAAATTTCACGAAACATTATCATATTTTCTTTCCATAGCTTGGCTTTACCTGTGGAGCTGGAGCTGGTCTTGATGGCCGGCTGGGGGCAGCAGCTACCTGTGGGACTCCATAAGAAGTGGATGGGCGAGATGGGCGTTTATCGGCAGCAACTACGGCTACCAAACCCAAAATGAAAAGAATCTGAAAAAAAAAACAATTAAATAAATTATGAATTATATAAATTAGTTCTGCGTTTCCAATTATTGCTAAATTCTTCTATGCATTACTATAACAATTTTTGTAGCATTCATATTTGAGAAATAGTATTTGACCTGGTATTAGTATTCAGTTGAAATGCATTTCATAATAACAGAAGATTGTGTATGGATGCAAATATGATGGACTCATCTCTTATGATTTGTCCATTGTGGTGGGGAGATAAATGATATAGCAAGTTACCAAGACACCATAAATTAAAAGTAATAGAATACGATAATGAATGAATTTATATCAATTACGTGGAGTAAGATTCCGTCTTTAGTCTGATGACATAGGCAATAAATTTCTCAGAAACACAAAAAGAATGTCGACAGGTATATATTAATTTTTAATTACTTATCTGTAACATTTTCCAAAAATCACTGCAAAAACAAAGTTTTGAGACATTTCTATTATCTGCATTCACAAATTTTGCAAATCAATTCAACTTTGAGTACTAATCTACAACACTTGTGATACCTTGGTGTTCATGTTGAGGACAGGAGGAGACTGATGTTTCGTGAAGATGAGAGTTAGTTTATATAAGGCGTTTATGATGACGTCACACGCAAGTTTTTGCCTTACACTTTCCTCTCCTGCAAGGGTGGGGTCAGATCTAGTGAGCAATCGTACAGAAAAAAAGATAACAGGATTACAAGAGATAGTACGTCCATAGAAATCTTGGACCACCATTTTGAGGTCAAGGACCCTCTCAGGAGCCCTTTATTTATTGTATCTCACTGATTAAGGGATGCAGTTGCCTAAACTTGGCATATTTGCAGTTGATTCCTACTTTCTATATATTACTTTTGGGAGGGGAAGTTGACCCCAGTTATTATAGTCTAATCAAAATAAATGTTTGGTAGTCAAATGTAAATAAAATGTCATGAAAACAGTTACGTTTATAATTTAACACACGCACAGACATACATACACACATGTATATATATACGTATAAAAAAATAACAATAATAACAAATGAAGCCGTTTTTAGGGCACTGCAGGACAAGGGCCTCAGACATGTCAACTCATGTCTGGGGTTGGCCAGTTTTCATCATCAGGCGGGTCAGTAGAAATTTGCTAATTGTGGCAATACTTAAACCGTTTTACCATGTTATTGCATCCCATTCACAAAGGTTTATATATATATATATATATATATATATATATATATATATATATATATATATATATATATATATATATATATATATACATAGCAAAGTAGCAAAGATAGCTTGGTTGTATATATACTACCGTACAATTAGTGATATATAGCGCTTATTATCATATATTCGTATAGTAAACCAGCCTGAATTAAACCGCCAAGAAGACTTATGAAAATATTGCTTTATTGATATAAGCTTTCAATGTATATTTGAAAACATTTACTGAAATTAATTATCTTTAATCATAAATTTGTATTTTTCTAGTGTTCTCCCGAGCATTGTCTCGTTGTTTATACTTGCAGACTAGTGTAGTTTACGCAGCCCGTCAAAACTGACGGCTAAATATTTAGATATGCACACACAGGCACACGCACACACATAGATTGAACCCTTCTCACTCCCTTTCCCTTCCCTCACTACTAAACAGCAATTTAGGCAATTTGTGGGAGGTTTTGGTTTCCGATTGTACCTCTCAGGGTGGCCCCCTCACAAGGGTATGACTACTCTCTCTCCCCCTACCCAAGGTATGGGGAGAGACCAAGTTGTTATATGGCTGGCAATGCATCTGAGCGTGACCGGAAATATATTAATATATATATATATATATATATATATATATATATATATATATATGTATATATATACATATATATATATATATGTATATATATATATATATATATATATATATATATATATATATACTGTATATATATATGTATATATATATATATATATATATATATGTATATATATATATATATATATATATATATATATATATATATATATATATATATATATATATATATATAGGTATCTGCATATTTTCTTCTAGTTAGGTCATTTAAATTGAAGATTATACATACCATATCTTTGTACGTCTGTCTATTCATTTATATACTTATTTGCATACCAAACTGATTTACTTAAGTATTTACGCATAAGTATTTTTTAGTAAATAGGTGTTTATGTTAATGTTTGTACCATTTGAAAATATCTGTGTGAAAGGTTATTAATACATCAAAATTTTATTGATTTTTTAATGAAAATACTAAATGAAACTTATTAGTGCAAATATGCTTATTTCTGATCCTTCACAATCCTTCATAATCTCTCATCGCTACTATTGGCAGGAATTTAGCCTTATTTAGTGTTGATTTTCTTCTTAAACATTTTTATCATTGTAGAAAGTCCTTTTTTACTCTGTGTAGACAGTGCCTTTCTTCATTAACTTTATAACCATATTAAGTCCTTGCGCTACTAACCTCAAATACAACCATACGGAGATATACCCATTGATTACATCCATTCTTCTATGCATTGTAATCTTCAATAAAACTTCTATCGCTAAATTTTGAAATCTTGATTTTCTGCTCATTGATGCCCTCTAAGTATGAGGCCTCCTGGCTTCTATTTATTGTTGTGTGACCTTTTACTCTTGATTTGATCTTACCACAAGCGGTTCCGTTTCACACATCCAGATGCGAGAGGAAATTAAGCAAGTCGTTTGTTATAAAATAATCGTGAGGTTTACCTATTCTATATTCTTTAATTTCTTTACCCCTTTTTCTCCAGCTGCACCAGCAGTATTCCTAAGGACCTTCTTTTATTTCTAATAAATGGATATTTGAATCTTCTACATCGTTCACCACAATACACTAGCAACTAGAATACCTTTAGAATTCCGTCTGGCTCACGAACAACTCCTTATTAGTTCTCCAAGAGACACGTGTTGGTTTCGTATCCTGAAATATGAACACTCCATACTTTTCAATGATAGACACAGGTTGTCATAAACACACAAATTTTCATCATTAAGTGTTTATATGAGACTCAAGTTTAATATTCTCAGTGTTGTCAGGTATGGAACACGAATGTGATGTTCGAGGATTTTATAGAATATTCAGTATAGGTGACACGGAATATGAACGTTTATCGAATGTGTCAGTGTTTATGGGCATCATTGCTTGAAGTTTAACACTAGTCGTTTGTGTATGCCTTTTTTGCTTACTTTTCATCCAGAATCTTACAGCAGTTATTCTTTTATATATTCTTGTCCAAAAGAATATATTCTTTACCTATTGTGTTATTGAATTAAGGTTTTAATCAAATATATAATGTTTTGACGATACAAATTCTATTTCTGTGATAGCATGCTT
>NC_090754.1:37753179-37790679 GCF_036898095.1 Palaemon carinicauda | reverse complement strand
AAGAGAATAAAACGATTTAGGACCAAGCTTAGATATGACTCCTGTGGGGACAAAAATGGCCAGCGTTAGTAATAATTTATGTCAGAGAGCTCAACTGCTGTTTTCTCCATCGCTTTTTCCTAATACTTACATTTATAAGGCTGAAGCTGTCTCTCGGTAGGCATTACATATTACTGTACTATAGAATAAGGATAAAATTAGTGTTCAATTTAAGAAATTGCTTGTGTACCATGTAGAAATTTAATACTTAACAAAGTACTCATTAGAACTTTGGTCCTCAACTTTAGTCCACTGAAGTTTACTTGTTAAAAAAAACAAGGGTGGAATTGTGTTAATCAACTTACTACTGGATTTAGATTATCATCAGATAAAAAAAAATCAAAATTGAATATGAAATGATAATTTAAATAAGTGAACCTGAATACGTGAATACTTTTGCAACTGCTTAAATTTTTTCGTGGTAATCAACCAAATCTTCATTTTCATTTTTGTTCGTCCTACAATATTCTAATTACCAAGATTTGAATTTTTTTTTTAATTTTTTTTTTAGGATTGCCATTCTAGATAAATATACTATCTATTCTTCTCATCTCATTTTCATGAAATCTGCCTATTAAAAATTTTTTAATGAAATATATTTTGTTCATATTGCTTTATAAATGAACCAATTTTAAATCATTATATATTTCCTTCCTTTTGCCCCAAATTTGACGAAAATGTCTGAATATTTCACCAAAAGTGTTTTTATTATACGCTAGTATGTTTCATTAACAAATTTTTCAAAAGACAAAATCCTCTCTGGCTCCCTTAGTCAGAGGTAAAATGTTAAAACGAATTTATGAAATTCACTCTTTTAATAAATAGTAAATCATGCAATAAATATACAATCAACAACGATGAAAAAGATAAATTAGAGGAGTTAAGAGTAGAAAAACAGTAGTGAAAAGTAGAAGAATGACAATGGTAAGAACTTGGTCATCTCAATAAGAGGTCGGTTGCATGTAAACAATGTCTCCTTTACTGGGGAGTGCCATAAGCCCTGCTGGGGGCAGCGAAGAACTCGCGAGACTCCTGGGATTCGAAGCTAGAGAAAGAGGGTCTTGGGCGCTGTGCTCTGGGGGCTGAGTAGGATGGTCTTGGGGCTGAGTATTCCCTGGACTCATCGGAATCGGGGTACCTGGCTTCTCCTTCGTAGGTGACCTCAGCTACGTAGCCTGAGTCTCCGTTGACGAAGTACCTGACGGTCTGGCGACGACCGTCGGGAAGCTGGACGGTGTAGGAGCCCTGGGTCTCGTCCTCATTGCGGGCTTCCTGGTGCTCGAAGCTGGCGCTTGTGGAGTCATCGTGAACGCCAAATTGGAAGTTGTACTTGGCAGGTTCGAAGGACTCATCAGAGTCGCGTTCGAAGGAGCGTTCGAAAGAACGTTCAAAAGAGCGGTCGAAAGAAGGACGTTCGAAGGAGTTTTCAAATGAGTTTTCGAAAGAGCCAAAAGATGGACGCTGTACCTGGAAGAAGTTTTTTGGAAATGTATTCATTGAAACCATCATATATTTGAAAAGTTTACTAATGCTAATATTTATTTCAATTTCAATAATGAGAAAATAAACACTCAATTACAAAAGAAAAAAAAAAAAAAAAAAAAAGCAATTCAGCATACAAAATTCTACCAAACCATGAGAGATAATTGAATTATAGGGATGGTACTACCTGAGGTACTCCATAGGATGTAGATGGTCGTCTGGCAGGAGCAGCTGCCTGTGGTACTCCATAGGATGTAGATGGTCGTGATGGCCGCTTGTCGCCAGCGACTACAGCGGCCAATCCCAAAAGGAAGAGAATCTGAAATATAGTAATTAATCTTTGAGCATTTCTTGTCTCTCGAGTTAATGTATAATCCTTGTAATATCAGGATCAATCTACTATTTTCGGTTTTGAGTCTTTTAGGGGAGACTAGGTCACTTACACAACTTCTAAATTATTTTGTTATTTCAATGAAAAAAGCCTGAAGGAGTGAACTCTGAAAAGCACTGCGATCTTATATGCTTCATGGATTTGGGAAAGAAAATTTATCTGGGGAAGAGATCAAATACATTGCTGTAGTTTAAGTAAAAATAAAAAAATCAGAATTTAGGCATAAACAAAATTAAGTGAACTAATTCCATTTCTTCTAAGTAGTCATCTGTTTATTTAGATGCGCACGAAAGTTCTCCAACTTTTAAAAAGTAGGGTAACTGATATATATATATATATATATATATATATATATATATATATATATATATATATATATATATATATATATGTATATATATACATATATATATATATATATATATATATATATATATATATATATATGTATATATATATATATATATATATATATATATATATATATATATATATACATATATAAATAATGATGAAATTCTCCAAAGAATATCTCTGTAAATCCCATGTTCAGAATTATATTTTCTTTCCTACAAATCTTGACATTTTCAAATGCCTATGAAACGCCAGAATTAAAAAATACAAAAAGAGTTTATACCTTAGCGTTCATGATGATGACCGGAGAGAACTGATGTTGCACGAAGATGGAACATCAGTTTATATATGCCGTCTTTGATGACGTCAATCTCAGGTTTTTGCTTAGGATCTCCAAGTCTTTTTTTTTTTTTTTTGGAGGGTGGGGCAAAGGTTGGTGGTCAGTCTCCAAAAGAAAAAAAAAAGAAAAAAAGTAACTTGGGGCAGTACATTCTTAGACAGGTGTGAACCAGCTATTTGTAAGGTTAAGGACATCTCCAGAGATCTTAATCTGTGTTAAGAAATATCATTGCCAGGAATGGTCTTAACTTTATTATTGTTCTCTATTTTAGAAAGATCTTAATGATTATTGATCTTCTTTAAAAGCGAACGTTGCAGGGTAACAATTCCAAATAACTAATAGGAAAAAGGATGAAATATCTAAAGAGAAGATGAACGCACACGTATTTGTGTGTGCGTGGGTGTGTGTACGTGAACGTATGTATGCGTTCATATATTCATTCATGTAAATTTACAAATATGTGTATGCATAGGGAATATATCATATATGCATATATTAATAATGATATACAATTGTATATAATGTATATATGTGTGCATATACGATATGCTAACAACAAATGCAGGTTTTTCTGGTCCACCACAGAACAAAGGTCTCAGACATGTCAATTCATGTCTGTGGTTTACCCTGTTTTCCTCACCACGCTGGCCAGTGCGGATTGGTGATGGTGGGATATTTTCGTATGATTGCTCACCGTAAACCAACCTAGTATGGGGGACCCTGACTAGTACAGCTTTGCTGATTATGGCGATACGCAAACTTTCACCACATTAAGATATATATATATATATATATATATATATATATATATATATATATATATATATATATATATAAATATATATATATATATATATATATATATATATATATATATATATATATATATATATGTATATGTATATATATATAGATCATTATCAGTCTACTTCTCCTAACAGTTCCAGTTGAATTGTGAATAAGGTTACTGCGCAGTGAATGTAGTAAAGACATAACTCTGGTTAACTAGGACACAAAAGATTTCGAAGGAAACAGGTTCAAAAGACATCGTACCCTTTTTGGGGTAAATCTCTGACCTCACTTCGGGGAGGAAAAAAAAATCTAGTAATTTCCAAATTCTAAATTAAAAATCAATTTCCATTTGCTTATGTTCCATATGCGTTCATTTGTATCTTGACAATAGTATAAGGTTCCTAAATTAGTCAATTAGCTTTGAATTGTTAATTCCTTGAATTTTTTTTTTTTTTATCTGAAATTAGGAACCATTTAGAGAGAAATTGAGAGAAATTTTGGAATCACCATGAAATACCCTCTATGTCATAAGTGTCAGATTACACATGAGGTGAAAAAAAAAAAATGAACATGTAAGAAAGGGGCAAGACGTTAAGCCATAATCTTCGGAATGTCATGCACCCTTCTGATGTTTTGATCAAGATACCGTCATTCTCTACACTTATGTAGTGGCCACTTGTGAGAGAGGCTGGTCTGCGACAGGATGGGGACGAGACTAAATACGGAATCTATTCTTCGAACGCTCTCTTGTTTTGCATAAAATATATTGATAAACTCTGTGGCTTATCACTAACATTATTATGATAGTAATGTTGAAAAGATAAAACCAATAATGAAAGGAATTTGTATTGTTAGTGATGTTTATTACTATAAGTATTATCCAAATTGCAATAGTTTTAGTTGTTTGTGTTATTATTTTTAGATTATCAGTGTTAAAAATCTTTTAGTAGATCTTGAAATTTAAAAGAAAAAAATGCATCAGATGGCTGTTATGTTTTTGGCCCAAATTATTGAAGCCCTGGCTAACTTTTAAGGTTACAATCATAAAAAAGAGAAAAAGTAAAAAATAAAAGACAACAATTTCGGACCAAGCAACGTTTTACTCATATTTTTGATGACGTGGTTGGGTCCCTGCCCACTTCACAAGGACTTTATTACCTTTTTACAGGCATCGATAGCCCCATTCGTTGGCCTCAAGCCATACCCATGTAAGAGGCAGTATCAGCCTCGTGTACTGCTTGCCTTACTTTCTTGATGGATAAGTAGATCCGTCATCCCAACACAAATTACTTCCAACAAGGGTACCATTTTCACCTCTCAAATATGGACACCATTAAGGCCTCTTTTCCAGCTGCTTTTCACAATTTCTCTGGGTCCTCCTTAAACTGAGGACCACTTTCAAGGACACCATGGGTGTTTTAGTAGCCGAAACGGTATATGATGACCCGTTCCTCATCCTTGCGGATATTTTTTCTGCTGTCCACCACTTCTTTCGATGATCTCAAGCACCTACACCATGCTATGGGACAAAATAATTTGTGTCCTAGAGCTTAAATGTTTTCGCCATCCATTTGCCTAATAAGGACAGTTATAAAGGTCGACGCTATCTCTTAATATAAATTACATATAACTAAAGAATAAGGATGAAATTAGTGTTTAATTGTTCTTGAACTTGTGCAACATGTAAAAATGTAATACATAAATAAGTACACATTATAACTTGAGTCCTCAAGTGGAATTATGTTAATCAACTTACTATATATAGCATCATATTAGGGAAACAACTTAAAATTGAATAAAAAATAAAAATTTATCTAGGCGAATCTGAATTCAAGAATATCCGTTCAACTGCCTAAACGATTATAGTGGTAATCAACCGAATCTTAATCTTTCTTTTTAACGGGTCCTTTGACTAGCTGGATAATATTAGATACAAGTTCCGTCTCATTTTTCCTTTGACTACATATACACTTAATAGTCTGGCCTACTCTTTACACTTTCCCATCTTTTCCCATACACCTGATAACACTAGGATAACCGAAAAATTCTTTTTCAGTTAAGGTGTTAACTACTTCTCTGTAATTTCTTTATGGTTACTTTCCACTTGGTAAGGGTAGAAGGGACATTTTTGCTAAGATAAACAGCTCCAAAATCTAACAGTTCTTCTCTAATTTTGGGTAGTAACATAGCCTCTGCACCATGGTGTTCCACTGACTTAGGTTAGAGTTCTCTTGCTTGAGGGTACACTCAGGCACACTGATCTATCCAATTCTTTATTTCCTGTCTTCACTGGGCTACTTTTCTGGTTGAAGCCCTTGGGTTTATATCATCCTTCTTTTACAAATAGGGTTGTAGCTTAACAACAACAACAACAGCAACAGCAACAACAATGATAATAATAATAACAAGAGTAGTAATAGTAGTAGTAATAATAATAATAATAATAATGATAATAATAATAATAATAATAATAAAAATAATAATAATAATAATAATAATAATAATAATAATAATGATAATAATAATAATAATAATAATAATAATAATAATAATAATAATAATAATAATAATAATAATATTCCATTAAATCGAACCAAACTTTTTTTTTTTCCAAAAGTTCGCCATCCGAAATAGATATACCAACGAATTCTCCTTATCCCATTTCCGTAACATCTGTTTATTACAAATTCACGAAAGAAATATATTTTTCTGTATTGCTCTGTGTGAACTAGTTTTACATCATTATATCATTTACGTCATGTCTTTCAATTTTCCCTTTATTCGACGAATATTTCACTGAAAGGGTTTTATTTATACCAATATCTTTTGTTAGCAACTTCTGCAAAAGGCAAAGTCATATTTGGTTCCATCAATCAGAGGTAAAAGTAAAATTTGTTTTTAAAATTCGCTCTTTTAATAAATAGAAATGTATAAATCATGCAATAAATATACAATTAACAACAATGAGAAAGATAAATTAAAAATCTGTTCAGTATGAAGAAAGAGAACGTGAGGAATTAAGAGTAGAAAAAGAGTATAGTGAAAGTAGATGAATGAAAATTGTAAAATCTTGGTCATCTCAATAAGAGGTCGGTTGCATGTACACAATGTCTCTATTACTGGGGAGTGCCATAAGCCCTGCTGGGGGCAGCGAAGAACTCGCGAGACTCCTGGGATTCGAAGCTAGAGAAAGAGGGTCTTGGGTGCTGGGCTCTGGGGGCTGAGTAGGATGGTCTTGGGGCTGAGTATTCCCTGGACTCATCGGAATCGGGGGTACCTGGCTTCTCCTTCGTAGGTGACCTCAGCTACGTAGCCTGAGTCTCCGTTGACGAAGTACCTGACGGTCTGGCGACGACCGTCGGGAAGCTGGACGGTGTAGGAGCCCTGGGTCTCGTCCTCATCACGGGCTTCCTGGTGCTCAAAGCTGGCGCTTGTGGAGTCATCGTGAACGCCAAATTGGAAGTTGTACTTGGCAGGCTCGAAGGACTCATCTGAGTCACGTCCGAAGGAGCGTTCGAAAGAGCGTTCGAAAGAGCGTTCGAAGGAGTTCTCAAAGGAGTCAAAAGATGGACGCTGTACCTGGAAGAAGTTTTTCGATAATGTATTCATTTATACCTTTTATAGATAGAAATTTTATTTATAATAATACTTATTTTATTTTCCGTAGTGAAAAAGATAATCAATCCTGCTGATATAAATTCCATCAAACCATGTGAGACCTTTGAATTAAAGCGATGGTACTACCTGAGGTACTCCGTAGGATGTAGATGGTCGTCTGGCAGGAGCAGCTACCTGTGGTACCCCATAGGACGTAGATGGTCGTGATGGCCGCTTGTCGCCAGCGACTACGGCGGCCAATCCCAAAAGGAAGAGAATCTGAAATAGGGTAATTAATCTTTAGGCTTATCTTGCTTTTAGGTTGATGAATTCTTTAATACCTAGATTAATATACTATTTCCGATCTTGAGTTTCTTAGGAGAGAGGAGGGCAGTTATACGATTTCCAACTTCTTTTGGTTATATTTCAAAGAAAAAAGTATATTGTGAAAATCTTTAAAGCACTGCAATCTTACACGCTAAATGATTAGTTTAGAAAATAAAAAAAAAATTCTGATGAAAAGATCAAACAGTAGAAAGCATATTAGATAGATTAAACATAAAAGTTGAATGTAGGCATAAAAACCTAAATGAACTAATTCCATTTCTCCTGAGTAGTCATTTATGTTTATTCAGATGATCACGAAATTTCCATAACTTTCAAAAAGTATTGCAACCAATATATATATCTCTAAATAATAATGAAATCTTTCAAAAAATATCTTTGCATATGCCTTTAAAAGAATTGGATTTTGCTTTCTACAAATCCCACCATTTTCAAACGTCAGACTTGAATAAAGCAACAAGAGTATATACCTTAGCGTTCATGATGATGGCTGGAGAGAACTGATGTTGCACAAAGATGGAACATCAGTTTATATATGCCGTCTTTGATGACGTCAATCTCAGGTTTTTGCTTAAGATCTCCCAGATTTATTTTCTTTTTCGAGGGCGGGGCAAGGGTTGGTGACCAGTCTCCAAAAAAAGATCACTTTGGGCTGTACATTCTTAGACAAATGAGAACCAGCCGTTCGTAAGGTCAAGGGCATCTCCGGAGATTTGACTTTGGGTTCAGAAATACCGTTGTCAGACTGTCATTTGATTTTATTATCTATCTCTTATTAAGTAGGAGCTTAATGACTCTTCATCTTCTATATAAGCAAATGTTGCGCTATGAAAATTTGAGATAACTAATAAGAAAAAAAAATAATATATGTAAGCCTGAGGGGAACATTTATTAACTGGAATATATATATATATATATATATATATATATATATATATATATATATGTATATATATATATATATATATATATATATATATATATATATATATATATATATGGATACACACACATATATGTATGTATATATATATATATATATATATATATATATATATATATATATATATATATATATATATATATATATATATATATATATATGGATACACACACACACATATATATATATATATATATATATATATATATATATATATATATATATATATATATATATATATATATACGCAAAATATGCATAAATGTACGTATTTGTATATATCTATCTATATATATTTATTTATATGTATATGTATATGAGATATATTATATGAATATATGTGTAAATATCATTTACGTTATATATATATATATATATATATATATATATATATATATATATATATATATATATATATATATACAGTATATATAAATATATATATATATATATATATATATATATATATATATATATATATATATATATATATATATATATATATATATATATATATATGCAAACATACACTCACATATACACACACACACACACACACACACACACACATATATATATATATATATATATATATATATATATATATATATATATATATATATATATATATATATGTATATATTATATAATCTTTTTCTCTTATCAGGAGCTACTTAACCCTGGATAAGTCTACTGTGCAGTAAATGTAAAAGGTACACAATTCATAACTCTGGCCAATTAAGGCACAAAAGATTATTGAAAATAGAAATCAGAAAGACATCTTACCCTTTAACCTCACTTTAGCTAGGAGAATAAGATTTTAAATTATCATTAGCTTGTAAGTAAGCCATCTTTTAATTCCTATTTTTTTATGTTTCATAAACGTTCATTTTTGCACTGACGAAAGTTCAAGGTTTCCAAATTAGTTATCTGATTTTGAATTGTGAATTCTCTTGAAGCTATTTTCAATTTGTGTACAATTTTTAGAGGAATTGCGAGAAATTGTAGACTTATCGTTAAATAGCCAGTCAACCCTTGAGATGCTACTACTAGAGAGTTATTGTGGTCTTTGACTGGGCAGATAGTACTACTGTACATTGGATTCCTCTCTGGCTACGGCCTATCTACATAGTCTCTTTTTCCCTCATACACCTGAAAACGCCAAGATAACCGGGTAATTCTTCTTCAATCAAAAGGTTGATTACTGAACTGTAATTGTTCAGTGGCTACTTTCCACTTGGTCATGTTAGAAGAGACTCTTTAGCTATGGTATGCGGCTCTTATAGGAGGACAGCAAAATCAAACCATTGTTCTCTGGTCCTCATTCCCACGGACTCCATGCCCCTTGTACATGTCTTCACTTGATAATCCAAATCATGGTCCGGCCGTCAATGCTGATATCTCTCTGCCATTTCTGAAAACAACTTTGGGATTCAGCACATCCTTGGTAAACTGAATCCTGTTGCGGATGCCCTTTTCGGAAACAAGCTGGCCACTGTCCACCTGGGAATTGATTACAAACCTTTGGTAGAAGCTCAACGAAAGGAATCCGATAACCAACGCTGCTGGATGTTCTACACATCTTTTTATTTAGGTCTGCAGTACTGATAGGCTGCGTCCATGGATACCTGCCTCCAATTGATCCAGGGCCTCAAATACCCCTTGTGCTGACCTACTGCACAGCCACTGAAGTCAAAGTTCATATGGCATAGCATTACTCAAGATACCAGGGGTTGGAACCATGCCTGTACTTCGTACCAACTTCAAACCTCAGCGACGTTTTACCCACATTTTTCACGGGCATCGATAGCCACATTCGTTGGCCTCAAGACATCCCCATGTAAGAGGCAGCATCCACCTCGTGTACTACTTGCCTTACTTTCTGGATGAATAATGAGATTCATCATCCCACAACAAATTACTTCCAACAAGGGTACCATTTTCACCTTTCAATTGCGGACATCATCAAGGCCTCTTTTCCAGCTGCTTTTCACAACTTCCCTAGGTCCTACTTAGACTGAGGACCACTCCTAAGGACACCATGGGTGTTTTAATAGCAGAAACGGTATATGGTGACCCGTTGGTCATCCTTGTGGAATTTTTTTCTGTCCACCACTTCCTCAGATGATCTCAAGCACCTACATCATACTGTGGGTAAATTTACTCATGCCGTCAGACTTGCATACCCCAGAAAAGCAGCACATACCAAAAGACCTACACAATGCAACACATGTTTTCATGCTCACCGAACTTTGCAAGCCATTCCTTATACCCACATGCACGTGTCCATTCCTTGTTACCCTTCTTACTCCGAAAACTTTCCTACTCAACATTCGTGGAAACGGGGATTGGATCACCAATAGCAGCCTAAAACCTGTGTATCTCGTGAAAGATGGCTGGCCTACAGTATGAATCTTTAAGGCAGGTTACCTAATTTCACATGCATATCTGCTTTAAGAAGGGAACCATTTAATCCACGTGTAATAAACAAGGAGCACACACATAAAGAAGAATGCTCTCTCTTTACATTTCTTCCACGCAGTGCGCATAGTAACCACAATTGCACTCCAATCAAGTTGAACGACAAAAGCCGTTGAATGCAACATACACTAATTTCAACTCATTTTTTTTTTTAATATTGAAGCTTTATATATAATCAATTTTCATACCAATGTCGACCTTATTGACAAAATCCATTGAATGGACACAAGCAATTGTCACCCTTATGTTACCATTTGGGGTCATAAATATTTGCGGTGTTCACTGAAGTTAGTTATTTCAGAGCTCATCGCAGATTGACGCAACCTTCAGGCACGTAATTGGCATAAAATTGACAATATAATAACGGTAATAAAATTAGTATGTGTTACAATTGATGTCATTTGTTGATGAAGTTGAAAGAAGTTTGATGTCAGTTGAAGCCGCGCTGCGGGGAAGAAATGGAGAGAGAGCATTCTTATATATTATTACTATCATCATTAGCTAAGCAACAACCCTAGTTGGGAAAGCAAGATGCTATAAGCTCAAGGGCTCCAATAGGGAAAAATAGCCCAATGAGGAAAGGAAATAAGGAAACAAATAAACGATATGAGAAAAAATTAACAATAGAATATTCTAAAACAGTAGCAACATCAAAACAGATATGTCATATGTAAACTATAAAAACACTTGTGTCAGCCTGTTCGACATAAAAACATTTACTGCAAGTTTGAAATTTTGAAGTTCTACTATTTCAACTACCCGATTATGAAGATCATTCCACAACTTGATCACAGCTGGAATAAAGCTTCTAGAATACTATGTAGTATTGAGCCTAATGATGGAGAAGGCCAGACTATTAGAATAAACTGCATGCCTATATGCCTATAGAATATCTTTTAGAATAATTTCTTGTTACTTTTTTCTCATCACTTATTTATTTCCTTACTTTCTTTCCTCACTGCGCAATTTTCCCTTTTGAAGCCATTGGGCTTATAGCATCCTGATTTTTCCACTAGGGAAGTAGCTTGGGTAATAATAATAATAATAATAATAATAATAATAATAATAATAATAATAATAATAGTATGCGCTGCTTGTTGCACACACAGTACAATATCTTCTCATTAGATTATTAGTTTTAATCTATATCACCTTCAAAGATTGTTCTTCAACAAAGTTGTGAATCATGTAGGAATATTTTGATTTTCATCATTTAATGAGAATTTTAAAGCCAAGGGTGCTACTTCTTGTGATATTCAATAACGTTTGCTGCTGTAATTATCTGAAAAGAATATCATTGATTCAGTCTGGAGAGGTTCTTGAAACATTGTGAAAAGTAATATAGGCCTTAGATGATTAAGGCTGATATCCTATGGGACTTTTGTTAAAGTTTTTAATTTGTTATTCTATAAAATATAATGGCTTTTGGGATAATTGGATCATTGTCTTCCTTGCCGAATTTTTGAAATAGTAATTGATAATTAAACATAGTCAATTTTTATTAACATTATTGTTTTTGTTAATACTTAAAATATGTAAATATTCGTATCAGTGAATTAAAGAGGTTAGTCACTTACAAATAAAATTTCTACAAAACATCTGTTCATTTTGAGAAGTAAAAGAAAAATGAAAATGGAAGCAAAAGAGAAGTTAACCTCCATGTAATCATTGCTTACAAATAATAAATCAAAATAAGAAAAGTCACTGTAAAGTATAATTAGAACCTAACTTAAATCTAAACAAAATAATCATGGTAAATAATAGAGTATTGAGTTCACGAGATTACAAAGTTTATCAAGCATAACAGAATAGGTTATTGGCTGCCTTGTATATAATCAATATAGTGCAATAGCCCGTGTCTTGCCAAAAGCAAGGCGCTCTAAAACGAACGAACGATGTTTAGAATCAAGAGAAAAAAGGTCGCCAGAAGTGCAAGATATCGGCCACTAGCCACAACCAGTGATTACTAGATATAAAACGTTCAAAACGTGCAGACAGATTGGTCATAAACTGGTCACCTCAGTAGTAAAGACGATTGTAACAGCAAAACCAAAAGTAGACCGTAGTTGTAAAAATTGAAGCATCAACCTTGACCTTACGAGACTTATTCAATGAGGTGATACGTTACTTCTTATTTTTTTGATTTTATAAAACAAAAAATCCTGACCCCACCCTGACAAAAAGAAGGATTAGGTCAAGCACAAAAACACGTCGTTGTCTTAGTTGAAAACGCGTTGTTTAATTTCTTGCACATCTTGAAGAGATTATAATTTATAACCTGTTACCATCGTGAACGACAAAATATACAGGGTGGTTCAGGTTTTTCTGTTGTTGCTAAATCGACGAGTAGAGATAATGGAAATTGTTGGCTACTAAATTACTGCTAGAGGAATATTTATATGATAATATAGCGACCAATCCAAGGGAAAAATATTATTAAGATGGAAAGCTTTACTAGGAATCAAAGGGGTTTCATTATTCAAATACATATATAATTATACTAGAAGTATATACTGAGTATATATGTATACACACATACACACACACACTTATATATATATATATATATATATATATATATATATATATATATATATATATATATATATATATATATATATGTATACTGTGTGTATATATGTATATATATAGATGTATACTGTATATATATATATATATATATATATTTGTATCTATATATTTATATATTATACGTATACCTATTTCATATGCATCTCTCTCTCTCTCTCTCTCTCTCTCTCTCTCTCTCTCTCTCTCTCTCTCTCTCTCTCTCTCTCTCTCTCTCTCTCATATACACACACACACACACACACACATATATATATATATATATATATATACATATATATATATATATATATATATATATATATATATATATATATATATATATATGTGTGTGTGTGTGTGTGTGTGTGTATACATACACACATATATTTATATATATATGTATATATATATTGAATAAATAAGGAATATATAATATCTTAGTGGCGACCAAGAATCGGAGACAGCGTCTCCGGAAAATCTGAGCTCCAGAAAATTCATATACTTTGATATTATATAACAATATGGCGTGCTTTAATTAATTTTTCTGCTCCAATTAATACATACTTTTGATCGAGTAACGCTACATTATGAAGTACCTATAACTTCCACTTTGATATGCATCGTATGTATAGTTTAATACAACTGTATAGTCAATATCATACTTCAATTAAGAATAGCAAGTGTGATGACAATGTACTGCGCGTGTTTCATACACGCTCATACACTGTAATGCTATTACTTTTTCATTTCTCGCTCTCTCTCCCACACTGATAATAAAACCTGTATAAGCTTACCATCGCATGTTTTAGTTTTCTTTTGTGACATTCTTGCTCGTAACTGCTCATATATAAGCTCATTATCTGTTGAATAAAGTTTACTTGCATTTACCTCGCACATTGGTGACCCCCGGAGTGATCAGCTCCTCCCTGCGCACTTGACTGTAACTTCCAAACTTTACTTAATTCAAAAAATGACTGCAGTCTGAAATAAACACAGATACCTTCCTTTTTAATCTAGTATATAAAATTACGATGACAAATAGTAAATGGTAAATATCCCTTGCAATGCTAGTAATCCTTACCCTAATAATACATATCCTATTACCTTTGATATTACTAATGATTACCTTATAGATATTTAATTATGGTGTAAAGACCACCATCGTCTCTGAGGGCCCAGGATGCAAACAGCGTGAGATAATACTTCGTTAAACTTGGGTAATGATATAAATAAGTAGAGAGCAAGAGCAAAGCATAGGATATTTAGGTAAGAGATATACCAAGCCAAGAACGTTGGCAAAGTTAGTAAAAATTACATGGTAAAGGAAATTATTAATGCAACAACATCTTCAAGATTCATCTTTCACTTTCTTCGAACGCTATTCCCCCAGACATCCTTTCGGAATAGTTGTTTGAAGCTGCAAATTACAGCTTCTAATTTGTTATTCATGATGATTTCAGTATAACCCTCGGTTTTAGCACCTTGTGGGGTTCAACTGTCATCGGATATGACTCAGGTTACACAGCTAAGGTCATCCGCCCATAGCAAGATATGTCCTTAGAGCTCTCAGCCTCTAAGGCTTGCTTTACTCGAGTGGATTGATGCTGCGCTTTTTTTTCCGCGTGAATTACAAATCAAATGAGGACCTTCACACGGTACCCGCTCGGAAAAATTTCTGAGCGGTATTATTACAATTATTAGTATTTTTTTTTTTAACAATATAGGTTTTCTTCCTAATTCTTCGAAGCTTTTCTAACTTTTTGTGATTACGTAGTAAGATTCAGTCATTCGACTTTTTTCCTTTTTTTTAAGCTTGCTTCACACAAGCATATTGATGTAGCGAGGTTTTGTCTGCGTCAATTAGAAATCAATGAAGATTAATGAGGCCTTTCATATGCTACATGCTCGGAAGAGTTTATTATTATTATTATTATTATTATTATTATTATTATTATTATTATTATTAGCTACGCTGCAAACCTAGTTGGAAAAGCAGAATGCTACAAGCCCAAGACCCCCAACAGGGAAAAATAGCCCAGTGAGGAAAGGAAATAAGGCGATTTACTAGTCGAGTGAATCAAACCCTGCGCGGTTTCATTGCAGTAGTTTATAAAAACTTGGAGGCCGCTCTGGGAAAATCCTCTCTTGTGAAGATATGCCTCCTAACGAGCAGAAATATTTCTGTATGGAGAAAGTCCAGGACCAACCTAATCAGCTTCATATCACTTTATATCATTTGCATCTCCACGCCTACAGGACAGTAACGGCTTCCCTTCCTTAAGACCCATTAATGCTGATAATAGTTTAATATATTCAAAAGACAGCAATTCTTAACATATATCTTCCTCTCAATAATTTCCTTTGCCCTCATTTCCCGTCGATAGTAATCTGCTATTTGGGATTTTTCAGACATGAACCCAGGAAAAAGCGATCTGTTTGTATCATAATGAAGAAAAATCTCCCGAGATTTCATTATTGATATGTAGTCTCGAAAAAAGAATAATTGAAGTGAAAAGGATTGTTGTTATAGATTCTCCAGTCCAGCAGAGGGCGCAGAGTCTTGCTGTAACAGAAGCAGTTGTAGAGAGAAGAGAAACGGAATATATATAAGAACATATAAACTTTCAGGTAAAAGAAGAATAATTAAGTATACGACCGTCTATTTCAAAAGCTATTTTTCTCTATTCCACTCTCTTTTACCCATCCCCAACTTATTCCCTCCTACCTGACATAGCTGGAACCAAAATAAGACACTTCCACTTCCCCAACAACAGACTAAAACGAAAAAATATTCCAGTTATCAATTATGAATTTTTAATTATCTTCAGTGCATAATTTTCGAGTCTGCACGTTTTTTCGTCGTAGGGTTAAGCTGACCTTGTGCTGGCCTAAGTGATTGGAAAAGGTCAAATGATGGTCAACTTCACTCCCTTGCAACATGTACTCTTTTTGCGTGTTATAATTATCACCAGGTGCCACACCTGGTGGTAATTATACCTAGCTAAGTATATACTATTATGTACACCCGAATTTCAAAATGTTTGGATTATTGAAGATAACGTGATAGGATGCGAAATATTGAGCCACGTAACTGAAAAAGACATTAAACATTTACGAAGATCGTAAAGATCTGTTGTTTTTGTTTTTATTAATGATTTTATTATGATTTATAAACCTTCACTATTAAAAATTTGCATTAAAAAAACGGCAAATGTCTGGCAACATTTATTCCAGGATTTTTACCGTTTTTAAAAAGGGATATATTTATGTAAAGGAGTGATATTATGTTCACCAACCGGTAAAACATAACAAAGTATGGTGAAATTATGGTCACCCGTATTTTACTGAAATAAGGCTGAGAACTGAATATGTTTACGGAGAATTTTCGATTAAAATTACAGTCATTTTTAATAGTTCATAAGAATTACACAAAAAAAACTTTAAACTTGAGAATGGAGCACCTTAATCTCCATAACTCTTTCTTACATAAAAGAATCTACAAATTTATGAAAACAAGACGCGCGATCACAAGTAAAAACCAATTTAATCTCCTATTTCTTTTTGTTGGAATGTCTGAAATCAAACAGGAATGTACTCTTCGATTATGAATATTAGACGTAATGTAAATTCTTTTTTTTTCTTAAATTGCATAAGTAATCTTGAAAATGCTCTGAGGTAACGCTTAATTTCAACAGATAATGTATTTCATCTCTCTCTCTCTCTCTCTCTCTCTCTCTCTCTCTCTCTCTCTCTCTCTCTCTCTCTCTCTCTCTCTCTCTCTCTCTCTCTCCACGAAAGGTAATTCTTTAACAGCAATATACTTTTTATATGCATCGCCAAATGTTATGTTTTTAATTTACACATAGAATCTAAAAAGAAAAAAAAACATCACAGTTAATGTAGTTGGATAAGTTTCAATATTTTTAGTGGAATGTGATAAAAAAATATATATCTAAATGTGAGAACTTTTATATTAATCAAGTGATAAGATGGCACTCTTTCATCTGTTACTTCTTTTCATGTTGCTCATGAGAGAGAGAGAGAGAGAGAGAGAGAGAGAGAGAGAGAGAGAGAGAGAGAGAGAGAGAGAGAGAGAGAGAGAGAGAGAGAGAGAGAGAGTCCATCCATATTCGTGCTAATTTGATGAAATATTCAAAAGGTCAATCGGGAAAATAAACGCCTTTATGGAACATGTTGAGGTTGCCTTAAACAACCCTTTTGAATTCTCTCTCTCTCTCTCTCTCTCTCTCTCTCTCTCTCTCTCTCTCTCTCTCTCTCTCACATTTCATTTTTACTGTTACTATATACTTTTTTCTTAGAATCTTTAAATAAATAGAATTCTAATACAAGTCAAATGGCATAATATTTCCCTTTTCTTTGGTGTATCCTTCACCATTTCAGAATTTTGTGTAACCAAAATGTTTTCCTCATATTCTATTAATATTTTATCGATATTTCAACCTTCATATGAAAGTATTTTGAAGGTTGCTTTATGATTTATATTGCCATGTATGTCATTTGAATTCAAATAATTTTATATGTTTTCCTATATGTTTTTCTTAATGTAAGTGAGTTGATTACTTGTGTCTAATAAGACATCCTTAAATCATTATGGCTATATTTAGAATTCCTATGGCAGGTTATGATTTTTTTTATTGTTTCTTAATAGTAAGTTTATATACAACAACAACAATAACAGATGCAACAGTTTCTAGTCCACTGCAGGGCAAAGGCTCAAATGCACCTATTCGTGACTGGGGTTTGGCCATTTTTCATCACCAAGCTGGCCAGTGCGGATTGGTGATGGTGGGAGACTTTTGTCTGATTGCTCTTAGGAAACCATCCTAGTGCGGGTGTCTCTGACTAGTACAGCGTTGCTGGTCATGGCGAAACATAAACTCTTTTATCTTTGTTCTGCAGTGGACGAGTAATGGTTGATGAAGATGGTTATGATATATACATATATATATATACATATATATATATATATATATATATATATATATATATATATATATATATATATATATATATATATCATGTTTTCATTGAATTTAGATATTCACCCATATTTAATCTTGATTGCTGTCACATGATTCATAGGCACCATCTGCAAGATTCCTATGAAGAGTTTTCTATTACTGTGATCATTAAATCATCCTTACTTCACATTAAGAAATTTTCTCTTAATTTTCTTAAAAGGTTTGGGCGAGAGATCAAGATATTAAGTTTTATGTGAGATGAATTGCAAAATATTTGCGATAAGAAGCATCACAATATTTGCATTTAATCTTTTCAGACATTTTTAAGTGCCAAGTTGAAGTTGATATGTGCTTTAAATAGTGTAAGTTGGAATACCATCCACGGTTTAACTTCAGCTTCTTTCCTTCCCTTTAAAAGTTTGTTTAATCTCCTTTCTTCTGCTTTTCCTGAATCTTCTAAAATTTATCCCTTCAAAATGCAATTCTGACGCTTAATCAATTGTTCTCTAGTCTTGGGTAGTGCCACAGTCTCTGTACCATGGTCTTCCACTGTTATGGGTTAGAATTCTCTTGCTTGAGGGTACACTCAGGCACACTATTCTATCTTATTTCTCTTCCTCTTGGTTTGTTAAGGTTTTCATAGTTTATATAGGAAATATTTATTTCAATGTTACTGTTCTTAGAATGTTTTGTTTTTTCATGTTCCTCAATAGGCTATTTTCCCTATTGGAGCCCCTGGGCTTATGGCATCCTGCTTTTCAAACTAGGGCTGTAGCTTAGCAAGTAATGATAATAATAATGATAATAATAATAATAATAATAATAATAATAATAATAATAATAATAATAATAATAATAATAATATTAAGGGCTCATAGCATCCTGCTTTTCCAACTATAGTTGTAACCTAGCATGTGATAATAATAATAATAATAATAATAATAATAATAATAATAATAATAATAATAATAATAATAATAATAATAATAATAACAATAATAATAATAATAACTTAATCAGCTCATTGGTAATTCGTTCTAATGGACTACCATTTTTCTAGCCTTGAGATAAACGTTTCAGAAAACTTCACTCCTTGAAATGGTTTCTCTAAATGTCAGATTGGGTAAATGAAAACATTTCCCTTTACCTCCAGGTTATCTCGTGAGCTAGACTTAACGATGCTCTTAGTTCGAACATATTTCTTTTTTTCTTGAAAGATTTCGCCATGCTTCTAAAGTTCATAGTAATTATGGCGGTAATAAAAAATTCAAATAAATGTTCTTAGATATATAAATAGCAATTGCTGTTTTGGTCTTGCTGATTCCTTATCATATTTGTCATTCAATTCTTGCTGTAGTTGTAATTCAAGCTGTGCATTAATACATGTGTTATGTATTACCGATAGTATATTATACTCAAAACAGAAATAGTTTATTTATAGGCTATGCTTTATGTGATAAATTATTATTATTATTATTATTGTTATTATTATTATTATTATTATTATTATTATTATCATAATTACTATTATTACTATCATCATCATCATTATTATTATTATTATTATTATTATTATTATTATTATTATTATCATTATTATTATTATTATCATTATTATTATTACAAGTTGCTAAGCTATAACCCTAGTTAGAAAAGCAGAGTCCTATAAACCCAAGGGCTCCTATCTGAAAAAAAAGCCCAGAGAAGAAAGGAAATAAGGACGTAAATAAACTACAAAATAAACAATTAACAATTAAAATAAAATATTGTAAGAACAGGAACAACATTAAGATAAATCATTCATATATCTTATCCTAAACACAGTCAATGTTTGCTATAGAAATATAAAAAATTATCAAAAATATATTTCTTAATCGTCATAGCAATTTTGAATAACCCATTCACACAAAAAGATCATAATTCCAGATCTTTCTGTATTAGCGCAATTTTTTTTCCTTTACGACCTTCGAACAGATGAATAATAAAGATTATAAAAAATAAATTTCTCAATCATCATAGCACTTCTGTATAACCGATAATTTTGGTCCGAATCATACAAATAGATCATTATTCCAACATTTGCTGTATTAGCGCAAGTTTTTTCCTTTATGACCTTCGAACAGATGTCCGGCAGGCAATGAAAGTGGCTGATTCCCCGAAAGTAGGAGGCGTTGGACGTTTTTTTATACACGACACCGGTGCGTTCAAAGTGAAAAACTTGTTCGCTCGCCCTCATCTCGGTCGGGCTATATATACCAAAACCGCTCACACAGTCGACACACAATCTTCAAGCTTTTCATCTCATCATGAACTCTAAGGTAAGTGGTCTAAGATAGATCTTAAGGATTGACTTCATTGGGAAATCTGAAGGTAAGATTTTTCAGGGTGATCTTAAAGAAAGACATCAGTTGTATCTGGAAGTGAGTGTTTGCAAAATCTTTATAGCTCTTTAAGTCAGATGTCATAGGGAGATCTTAAGGAAGACTTAAAGGTAAGAATTCGTAAGAAGATTTTAAAGTAAGACTTCTTAAGGACTTCTGGTAGAACTTCTTTTCATCTCATCATGAACTCTAAGGAACGCGGTCTTAAAAGAGATTTTGAGGACTGACTTCATTGGGAATTCTCAAGGTAGGATCTTTAGGGTGATCTTAATGAAAGACATCGGTTGTATCTGAAAGTGAGTGTTTGCAAAACTTTTATAGAAGTGACTTAAGTTAGATGTCATAGGGAGATCTCCAGGGAAACTTAAAGGTAAGACTTCGTAAGAAGAGTTCAAAATAAGACTTCTTAAGAACTTCTGGTAGAACTTCTTTTCATCCCATCATGAACTCTAAGGTAAGCGGTCTAAAAGAGATTTTAAGGAGTGACTTCACTGGGAAATCTCAAGCTAAGATCTTTCGGGTGATGTTAAGGAGAGACGTCTTAAAGGAATCTTCAGAATTTTCGTTTCAAGTTTCGGTTGTATCTGAAAGTGAATGCTTGCAAAACTTTTATAGAAGTTCCTTAATTCAGATGTCATGGGGAGATCATATGGGAAACTTTAAGGTAAGACTTCGCATGAAGAGTTCAAAGTAAGACCTCTTTGAGGGCTTTTCCTGGTAGAACTTCTTTGTGATTTATTTCAATAAAACTTGTTAAGAAGATCTGCAGTAATGACGTCTGAGGAGGATCTCATGGTAAGACTCCTCAGGAAAATCTTAGTTTGAGTCCTCTTAATGTAGACACTCCACTGTAAGACTTCTAAGAGTGATCACAACACATATCCTGGATATATTTTGGTAAGACTCGTTTGTGCAATTTTAAGGAATGGTATTTTAGGAGGCTCTCAAATCAAGACCTTATAGAGATTTCAAGGTAAGACCATGAAGGGAGATTTAAGGATGCAACTTCTGGGAGGACCTTAAGGTAAGACTTATAAATGAGATCTCGAAGTATGACGTCTTATGAAAATTTAAAGGTAAGATCTTTCTGAGGAAGATTTTATTGAGTTTACTTACAGGTTCATAGCTCGTTTCTTTTTTAATTAGATCATGGATTTTGCATTTTGAATTATTTGCACTTAAAATTTATTATTATAGGAGGTGGTATCTTTTAATTGTCAGGGCACAGACATAGATATCATCTTATATGCCACTTCCTTGCTACAAGTTTATTTAAATGTAAAATGGGAGAATTCTTCAATTCAAATTAGTTTTGTTGATAGCTATCAATTACATTTTAATTACATTGCTATAGTCAAGGGTGTAAGAACACAGGTTTATATGTAACAAATAATTCCTGAAATCTATGCATATTTTCTTGATATTTATTATTCAAAATGATGCTCCAAACTTAGTTTTTGTCCTTAGCAAAAAGCGATATTATGAAAAGATGAATAACAAGCGTGAATAAAAAAAATCAAATAATCTCTCAATACAAATTGAATTCTTTTCAGAAACTTCAAAGAAAATCTTACCATGTCAAAATATACAAAAAGCACAAGTGTAGTTTAAGATATAATTTAGATTTTTTTTATTGGTTTCTAAAGGATTTTGAAATGAATATAAAAATAAAATAAAAATGATTTATGGGTATTGTTAATAAAGTCATCGCATGGCCTTCACACATACAAGAAATTAATCGAAATATAGGTTTAATTATTTGTGTCTCATTTTGCAGATCATCTTCGTCTTGGCTCTGGTGGCTGTGGCAGCCGCTGACAAGAGGCCATCAACATCTTATGGCCCCCCACAGGTAAGACATCAACAAGGGTAGAAGATAAATTCAGGATTGAATATGTATGTATATATACATACATATACTGTATATATATATATATATATATATATATATATATATATATATATATATATATATATATATATATGTATATATATGTATATATAAATATATATACATACATATACATATATATATATATATATATATATATATATATATATATATATATATATATATATATATATATGTATATATATATATATATATATATATATATATATATATATATATATATATATATATATATAAATATACTTTATATGTGTGTGTAAATATATTGCCACAATGAGCATGTGTGCGTTCTTGAATTCTCTCTTTGATTTTCTAGGTAAACTAAAAGTCTGTGGTGCGTATTAGGTATAGCAGTAATACGCAGAATTCTAACTTTGTATAATATAAGAATATATGAGCACGTTTGTATTGAAGTATGTATGTGTATATTGATACATTATATATAAATGCTCTAAGATTAATTCTTCCAAGATTAAAGGAATCTTATCTCTATCATTAAACAGGCTCAACGCCGTTCATTCAATTCCTTCGAGTCCGATGAATCCTCGGAGCCTGCCAGGTACACCTTCGAATTCGACGTTGAAGACGATTCCACCGGTGCCAGCTTCGAGCACCAGGAAGCCCGTGACGTCGACAACACCCAGGGTTCCTACACCGTCCAGCTTCCCGACGGTCGTCGCCAGACTGTCAAGTACTACGTCAACGGAGACTCAGGCTACGTAGCTGAGGTTACCTACGAAGGAGAGGCCCGTTACCCCGATTCCGATGAGTCCAGGGAATACTCAGCCCCAAGACCATCTTACTCAGCTCCCAGGGCTCCCAGACCAACCTATGGAGTTCCTCAGTAATTCCAACGAGTCAATGAGTCTTAGGAGTTTCCTTACGAAAATGTCTGAGGAAACATCGTTCCCTTGAAGTTTTAGATGTTTCTTCAGGTATTCCATATCGTGTCTTTCATCGATTCGACCACTTAACTGCAGTTTTCTATTATGCAGTGTGGATGTTTTCTATTCACCTTTTTATAATGTCTTCAGCTTTACCTTCTGTACCTTCTATGTTATTATTTCATCTAGAATAGTTAAGTAATAAATTATTCATTTTGATATATGTTTTAATCTTACCTGAGTGGGAGTCCTGTGGCTAGTAGATTACTTTAATGAAAAGTTTTCTTATTTTTTTATTTCAAAATAATTCCTATTAAGTATGAACGAATTCTATCATAATTAATAATTCAATATGAAAAAAGGCCAAAACTATTATCATGAGACCACAAGAGATTGTCTATTAAAAATGTTCAATCAATAGAAACAGAAACGATTACGTACATGTGGCATATATTACTAAAATTAGCCAGAGGAAATTGTAAGCTTTGGCTTAAATTGATTTGGATAAAAAGAAAAAAAAAATATTAAAACCAATTCAGTGAGATTTCCTAACCATGAAATATACCATCTTTTTCCATAGATTCAGATATAAAAGGATAAGAATATCAAATATAGTATTGAAAGTTTTGTATATAAAGTTGGTTTTAATTACACAGTTAACACTTTCTTCATCACCTGTCACTATGATTATTTCTAACACTTATCGAGATGCTTTTAATTATGTTTTATTGGGGTCATGGCCTGTATTATCCATACCAATATCTTGCTAATAAAAGTTTATAAAGTTCTGAAATATGTGGAGTTTGTGGACTTGTAAGGTTTACACGCAGATTCAAAATGATTCGATACTTTTATCTGAGCTGTTTTAGACCAGAATGATTTTGAGCCTTTCAACAAATAGTAAACGTACACACCTTGGAACTTGCTATAATTTTGCAGTTTTCAAACACCTGCATTTGTAACTAGTAAAGGTCAACACTTAACTAAAGTTATATCAGCTACTGTAACCCGATATAATATGATCACTTGGAAAAAATGTACAATTTAAATGGAAATAAGAAATAACATAAAAATTTGAGGCTCATGTCTCAGTCATAAAAATTTTGAAATGATACGAACTAAAATGAAAAATATTACATCATTCCCATCAATCTTTATTGCAACTGATACAGTAACAAAAATGTTTGTAAATATGGATAAATTTTTTTTTTATCTCAAGAATATATGTCCAATATGTCCCACGATTTGTGTAATGTTTTTACTAGTAATACTGATTCCTCTTTCCCCAGAATCTCGCCGTTTCATTAACTGATATAAATCAGATATTACTGCTAGAGAGTTGTGGGGTCTTTTGACTAGCCAGACAGTACTAAATTGGATCCTTCTCTCTGGTTACGGTTCACTTTCCCTTTGCCTACACATTCAACGAATAGTCTGGCCTATTCACTACAGATTCTCCTCTGTCCTCATTCACCTGACGAAACTGAGATTACCAAACCATTCTTCTTCACCCGAGGGTTAACTACTGCACTGTAATTGTACAGGGGCTTCTTTCCTCTTGATAAGGGTAGAAGAGACTCTTTAGCTATGGTAAGCAGCTCTTCTATGAGATGGACACTCCAAAATCAAACCATTGTTCTCTGGTCTTGGGTAGTGCCATAGCCTCTGTACCATGGTCTTACACTGTCTTGAGTTAGAGTTCTCTTGCTTGAAGGTACACTCGGGCACACTGTTTTATCTAATATCTCTTCCTCTTGTTATGTTAAAGCTTTTATAGCTTCTATAATAAATATTGATTTTAATGTTGTTACTGTTCTTGAAATATTTTATTTTTCCTTGTTTCCTTTCCTCACTAGGCTATTTACCATGCTTGGGACCCTGGGCTTAAAGCATCCTGCTTTTCCAACTAAGGTTGTAGCTTAGGGAATAATAATAATAATAATAATAATAATAATAATAATAATAATAATAATAATAATAATAATAATGGTGAAATCGCACCGCCAATTCGATCAATCTTTGTAGAAAATTCCATCCGTGTTTCTTTTCTCGCAAATGTTAAAATGTAATAACGTTTTCACTTATATATTTTTTTTTCTTTAGTTTATGTTTTTATCACAATGGAGTAATATATTGAGTTCCTAAATAACCCAAATGCACATGCAAGTGATTATCCTGGAGTAATTAGTCGTTGAAGACCAAATTTTACGGACTTTGACTATATGGGTGCAAGTTTGTTCTCGGTATCCTTTAGGAATGGCAATAGCCAACATTTTCTAAATATCCGAGACTAAGAAATGCTTTGTTTCAGGGCCTCAGTTATGCATAAATTACATCGTCATTTTCCAAAATTAAGATAGTACTTTATATTGCTGGCTATTTAATAAACAATAATATCCCTTAATATTTTGCCTGTGATTTTGGCTTTTCTTTTCTCAGTGTATTTATTTACCACATTGTTTACAGTGTACCAAATAGCTTCTAAAGATATCGATGATTTAAATGTTTTATTAGAATATAATATTTCTGAAGGATAGTTCTTGATAGTTTCCAGAAATGCTTTGCTAAGAAAATGTTCGTTTCTCTTGCGAAAAAACCAGCAACTCTGTTGTTTAAATAAACACTAATAGATGGCATCAGCGTTGTCTTTTCGACAAATATTCGGGGAAAATTGATATTCTCAGAAATACCATGCCTTCGCCGGAAGCAGTAAAGAGTATGCGAGATCAGTTCAAACTAGATTTCTGGTATATTTTTTTTTCAGTAAACACTGTCACCATTTGAGAAGGCGAACTATGAAACGAACAGTTTATGGTTTGGTTAGCCCTATTATATGAAGTCCCTAATTAACATCAAGAGGTTAAAGAAGGTTTTGACTAAAAGGAAATTATGAATGTTGGAATATCTATTGCAAAGTTAAACAAAAGTTCTCGACAATATGAATTAATTGATGTAAACAAGTGTTGGGTCAAATTCTAATACTAAACTATGCGAATATTGCAAGACACCAGAAAATCTGGAGAACTTTATTCTCATTTCCTGAGATAACAGAGAACTGGTAGGCTGGCTTTCTTTTCTAGTTTCTAAATGAATTTTATAATGTAAAAACAAAAAGCTCCATGCAAATATTGAAGTTGGATTTAAAAGCACACCCAAAATAAGAGAAGGACACAGAGACTCTTAACAGTAGTGGGAAGACATGCAATGTTGAAATTGATAAAATGTATCCCTACATAAAATGCAAATATCTAACAACAGGTTATTTATCTTTTCAAAGAAGAATAACATTCTTTTTTATTAGAAAAAAAATACTCACAATAGGTGTTTTTATTGATAGTTCCAGGTTAGTTTGACACTATTTACATATTTATATACATAATATATGTAAATGAAAATTATAAATGCGATGATTATGTATTACGTAAAAATGTATGAACACACCATGCTCTCTCTCTCTCTCTCTCTCTCTCTCTCTCTCTCTCTCTCTCTCTCTCTCTCTCTCTCTCTCTCTCTCTCTCTCTCTCTCTCTCTCTCTCTCGCCGCACTGATAAAAGAAACTGTTTAAGTTTGCCTTTTTCATACATTAGCTGGTGTGAATTTTGTGACATTCTTGCTCGCAAGTACTTGTATATAGGCTCGATGTCTGTATAATAAAGTGTATAGTAGTTGTAATCCTCTCGCTTCTCTGTTATAACCTAACAGCCCACTCGCACGCTAGATTATCTGTATAATTTTAAATGTTAATTATGTATGTGCAGTGAATACGTGTTCTATATGGTGAATCAGTGAAAAATTCGTAGCTTTAGTATTTTCCAATCAAAGATAAACTGACAGGAATATAGCAGCCCCTATTAGAATAATTTAAGAAGAACATAATTATATAAAAGTAACAAAAAGAAAGAACTTTGATAGCTAGAAATATTACTCGTATAATGAGAAGTTTAACCTATAGCAATAGCATTTAGAAGTTTCTAATTAATGGAAAAGACTTCAAAATATTCGCAAGAACATCCGCGAAAAAGTCATGTCAATATTATTAAAAAAAAAAAAAAAAAAAAAAATTGTATTTTACATAACAATCTTTACAGATTTGCTTGCAACTGCATCTCTCAAAGAATTAAAAATAAGGCATACAATCTTCTTAAAATTCATAAGCAATGGCTACAGCAATCCACAAATAATGTGGAATCAAACCTTCACCTAATTTTCAGAAAAAAAAGATTCCTAAGGCCAATATGAACTTAATATTATCTAGGCAATTTTGCAATTTTTGTAATAATTCACATAATTTTCTTAACCATATTTGCATATTAATAGTTCCTGTTGCCGGGGATTATGGAATTATCGGTGACTCGCAATCTGAAGGTCTTAAATTTGAACGCACCAATGGCTTGATAGTTTTCACCAAGGTCTATAGAACGCTATAGACCTTGGTTTTCACTTGTAAAGAAGACCTCCTAGGCATTGAGACCAAGGAATTAGAGGCTTGGGGTACCACAGGTCTTCTCCGTGAGTCATTTGTAGTAGTTGCTTTATTCACCCTGCTTATAGTTAGATTGGAGAAGGAGCTTAGTCACTGATCAAATGTTTGTATGTTCGGTTTCAAGGACGAGTGCTTGAGTGCAGTGACCTGTTCATTGCCTCTGCCGTTCATATCAGCCTTTATAATTGAGCTCCTTAAAATCTGTCTGTTGTAAATTGGATATGAATAAAAAATTTGTTGTAGTGGCCTATATGGTAACGTCCTTGCCTGGGGATTGTCTGACTAGGGTTCGAGTACCTCTCAAACTCATTAGTACCTTTGATCACTATAACTTCACCATCCGTGTGAGCTAATGATTAACGGTTTTGGGGAGCCTATAGGTCTACCTGTTGAGTTATCATTCATAAATATATATATGTATATACACACACACACACACATATATATATATATATATATATATTTATATATATATATATATATATATATATATACATATATATATATGTATATATATACATATATATATGTATATATATATATATATATACATATATATGTATATATATATATATATATATATATATATATATATATATATATATATATATATATATATATATATGGTCAGTGTTTAGGTCATTGTCCTGCTTGTTAATGCAATGTCACTGTCCCTTGCCTCTGACATTCATGAGCGATCTTTAATCCTATAAAGGAAAATGTAAAAAAAAAGGACTTCATAAAACGAAAGACTGACATCTTATGAAATAAAGTTGTGAGACGAAATATGTTTTATTTAGCTGCTATAGACATGTGACCATCAGTGGTAGGTCAACTCATTCTATATGTAGATGCATAAAAAGGTACTATAGACCTTGAAAGTAAATGAGGCCGGAAATAAGTAACAGGTGGGCCCGAATAAGAACAGGTGGATCCAGAAAGATAAAAAGAATAATCACAAGTTAAAATCAAATTGTTTTCAACATACGCTCGTGAGGTGAAAACCTTTTCTTGCCTGTCTGGCAACACATTAGGAAAGTGTTTGTTGTTTTTATTTGTAGTTATTCTGTAATAAATGGTGAACTTGACTTACAGATGTGATCAAGGACTAAATTAGATTTTGGATTTTATATTACAATCTAACGTCAAATTTCAGTTGTACAGATGCCACCCCCCCTAAAAAAGAAAGAGAAACACTGATATGCTCACTATATATAATTTTAGTCGAAATTTTGAGAAATAAATTCCTTATCTCATAGCATATCTGTAATCTATGTCCACCAATCATTCATGAAAATTAAGTCAAGATTTGATTATTTCTATCAGATTTTCTAGAACGTTTTTCCAGCTATGCCCAAATCCTAACCATAACAGCAGATATTACTTTATTATTATTATTATTATTATTATTATTATTATTATTATTATTATTATTATTATTATTATTATTATTATTAGCCAAGCTACAACCATAGTTGGAAAAGCAAGTTGCTATAAGCCCAATGGCCCTAATAGGGAAAAATAGCCAGTGAGGAAAGGAAAATTTAATAGCTCCTACAACTGCTCAATTTACCTCACCTTAGCTAAGATAATTGAAAGTTAGGACTGTCCTCTTAATTATAATTAGGAACTTGGATAAAAGGCATCAAGATAAATAACCAAACATTTAAATAGCAGTGGCTATATCTAAGTTATGATAGCCAAACTGAAAAACCTACAGAAAAAATAAAAGGAAATTTCATTAATAAAGAATTTTATTTTTTTTTTTATAAATTGTCATTGATTTTGTTGGAAAACTTACATTCTGATTATAGGTACAATTTCCCAATGTACTGTATATACTTAATGCTTTCTATGTTCCCTTGGGGGTATATTTTGTGGTCAATCTGATTTTACTTTTCTCTACTAGTCTAATGCTATTGACAGAGTCCTTTACTTATTACTGGATAATGTGCTATCATTTTGCTGTCATTTTTATAGCCATTCCAACTGAGCTTTAAAGGGGAACACCCTCTCTATTTCCTTTATGATAAATATTACAATAGAAATGACAAATTTGTTAGTCGTTCTTTTAGGCGATATTTCAGTCTTTGGTATGCCCTCTTGGCTATATTTTCTATTTTGTAATGTAATATTTCCGGCTTATCGAAGTTAAAGTGCTACAGACATTCGCTCAAAATTGAACTTTAGAGCATAGTAAAGGTTTTATTTTGTTGAGTAACTGGATAAGCTTTTTTTCTTTTTATCTTTTATTATGAAAATACAATTACATTTTCTTAACATACATTTTTTTCTTTTTATAAAGAAATATTTCCTTAACAAATTATATTTTACATTTTTGTATACACATTATAACATCTAATATATGATAAAATTTAATTTTTATTTTATTATTTTTCTAAATATGTTTTTAAGTTAGAAACAATGATTTTTGAAAATATTTTTAACATGATTCTTATATTCAATAATATTGACATTAAATGTATTTAACAGTTTAATCTTTATACACTTAATAATTTGCTGTTCAGCACAGTAACTGGATAAGCTCAGGCATTTCCTACACTTCGAACAAAGAGAGTAATGTTTAACCACAGCTGCAGATATAACAAATTATAATTTCCACTTCATTACCAGAGTATCATCAAGTGTTTTCTATCTCAGAAAAAATTAATAACACTTTTCTATTTTGGTGGAAATTATTGTCATTTTTTCATGCGCAGTTAAATTCTATTAACAAACAAATTTCACAACTCATTCCATAAAATTCCAAATATATAACCAAAGGACTTTTTTTCTCAAAGAGATTTATGTTTCAAAGATTTTATTAGAAAATATTCAACTAATATTTTGTGAATATTCTGTAACTTCACCAGGAAAATAGTAATTCCAGTTGAATTAACAGATACTCTCATAGTTTCCAATATTCCCAAGAGATGGCTTCAGTGCCGCCTGAAGGACAAATATTCAACTAATATATTGTGAATATTCTGTAACTCTTCACCAGGAAAATACAATAATTCCAGTTGAATTAACAGATACTCTTAGTTTCTAATATTCCCAAGAGATGGCCTCAGTGCCGCCTGAAGGACAAATATTGCCTGAAACACTTTATCTGTGGGAAAAGGTTCAGAAAGAACCACGTGTTTCCCCGAGGCAATACGAAGTACAAAAAACCGATTCGATCTAGTTCTTCCATAATTGAGAGGGTCAACAACCAGGCAGTTTGGTATTCCAAAGGTACTGATAAATATAAGGTACAGAAAGAGACTATATTCAAAAGGATCTTGCTAATGTTTAATTCTTGTGCAATAAGAATGGACATTTCTGGTCTTGAACAAAACTTCAGTGAATAAAGTTTTTTATCATAAGCAATAATTGATACACCAAAACTATGAGCTGTTATTTATGCAGTTCCCGATGTAAAATAGAAAAAGTTAATATATACTTCAAAACAAGCCCTAAGTCACTCCATTCAAGGATTCATTAATATCTATGGCATAAATAAAAGGAATTCCACAGCAAATTCTTGAAGAGTCTAAGCCAGATGACAAGAAATCAGAAGTATATAATCAATATATTGTACATAGATACTCTTACACAATTGGTTCTAACAACAGGTTAAGAACATTTAAAATTAACCTAAAGTAATGTCATAAATTGTATCAAAAGGAATGGTTACAGCAGCCATATAAAGATAAGGCAATAAGTAATTCATAAAGAAAGTATGAACTGATCATGCCGTGTATTGGCTATACAATTACCCCTGATCGCCTTTCTAACATCAAAGTCCATGTTTAGATGAATCCTATTTTTAACACTTTTGGATGTTTATGCATTAGCTCTTCTATAATGACCAAATAAAAACTTAGTCAAATGCTAAATGGCTATATTAGATATTCTAGTAACGCTAAGGTATACATATTAAAAAAAATATCAATATCAGCAATACAGGTCAACAGTAATGCAAGTCAGTAATAAAGGTCATTATAACCCTTTGTGGGCAGTTATAGAAACTTTTTCAAAAAAAAAAAAAAAAAAAAATCGTAGCAATGCATAGAAAAATGCTATGAGAAACTTAGCAAGAATTGTACCAAAACAGCCCCTGCGGAATATTAAGATAACAAAGCAATACCTTCCAATTGCCTTACAGTAGCAGACAACAATGGCTATTTCTTTCGCATTACAATATGCAGTACTCTCTATGATTACTCCAACATATAACAACTGATTGCTTATTTATAGATGTATTTGTACAAGAAAGGCTTCACGATTTTACACATACTTTGCAGACGTCGCAGTGTCAAAAATAATCAGGTTTGATCAATCTTTCATAATATTTGAAAATTTGAAAATACTTATCCTTATTTAGTTGAAGCTACTTCACCAAAGCTAAGTTAGTTCTTGCAAATGTGTTGAGCCCAGTTTACAATTTTACGGTTCTCATATTTGACGGTCAGGTCTGGAGTCATGACAGTCAGATATGATGTAAGTGTCTTGATCTACGAATGGGTGAACTTTTCCTTCTTTCTGCAGTCACTCACTTCTCACTTTTTCCCTTCAATTACTCCAAATTTGACTTTTTATCTTCCCCTATGGCATCTTGTTCAACTGTCTTGTTTTTCCACGGTGGACACGCTGCTTCATGCTTGAGGTATTCTGTTGATATATTATTTAACATCAAAGAATTAACTAAAAAAAATATGGAGAGATGCAGATGGATATATACATTTAAAAGATCCATTTGAACCAGATTTTAACGAAAAAACACAAAATAACTAATATTTTTTCAATAAAATCTATTTTATAATTATCTTTCGTTATCACTATTTTATTTTAACGATGTAAACCAAAAAATGTGAAATTTTTGGAGGTCGTATTTCGTCCTCACCGTTAGGAACAACATTCTCACCTTGTTCTCGTGTGTCTCGGTCTATATTTTGTAGTAATGTGGTGATGCTGGGAGGTGGGCTGGATGGATGAGTCCCAGTATTCGTCTTTCCGACAGCACTCACGTTTTACCTTAATGATCATTCAACACACAAGTAAATTGTGACTGTTTACAATCCTTATGAATTCCGAATATCATACCAAATACTGTGTAATTCAACACATTAGTGAATTGTGACAGTTTACAAACCATATGAATTCCGAATATCATACCAAATACTGTGTAATTCAACACACAAGCAAATTGTGACAGTTTACAACCCATATGAATTCCGAATATCATACCAAATACTGTGTAATTCAACACATTAGTGAATTGTGACTGTTTACAATCCATATGAATTCCGATTATCATACCAAATACTGTGTAATTCAACACATTAGTGAATTGTGACAGTTTACAATCCATATGAATTCCGAATATCATACCAAATACTGTGTAATTCAACACATTAGTGAATTGTGACAGTTTACAAACCATATGAATTCCGAATATCATACCAAATACTGTGTAATTCAACACAAGTAAATTGTGACAGTTTACAACCCATATGAATTCCGAATATCATACCAAATACTGTGTAATTCAACACACAAATAAATTGTGACAGTTTACAATCCATATGAATTCCGAATATCATACCAAATACTGTGTAATTCAAGACAAGTAAATTGAGACAGTTTACAATCCATATGAATTCCGAATATCATACCAAATACTGTGTAATTCAAGACAAGTAAATTGAGACAGTTTACAATCCATATGAATTCCGAATATCATACCAAATACTGTGTAATTCAAGACAAGTAAATTGAGACAGTTTACAATCCATATGAATTCCGAATATCATACCAAATACTGTGTAATTCAAGACAAGTAAATTGAGACAGTTTACAATCCATATGAATTCCGAATATCATACCAAATACTGTGTAATTCAAGACAAGTAAATTGTGACAGTTTACAACCCATATGAATTCCGAATATCATACCAAATACTGTGTAATTCAACACACAAACAAATTGTGACAGTTTACAACCCATATGAATTCCGAATATCATACCAAATACTGTGTAATTCAAGACAAGTAAATTGTGACAGTTTACAATCCATATGAATTCCGAATATCATACCAAATACTGTGTAATTCAAGACTAAATTGTGACAGTTTACAACCCATATGAATTCCGAATATCATACCAAATACTGTGTAATTCAACACACAAGCAAATTGTGACAGTTCACAATCCATATGAATTCCGAATATCATACCAAATACTGTGTAATTCAAGACAAGTAAATTGTGACAGTTTACAATCCATATGAATTCCGAATATCATGCCAAATACTGTGTAATTCAAACACAAGCAAATTGTGACAGTTTACAACCCATATGAATTCCGAATATCATACCAAATACTGTGTAATTCAACACACAAGCAAATTGTGACAGTTTACAATCCATATGAATTCCGAATATCATACCAAATACTGTGTAATTCAACACACAAGCAAATTGTGACAGTTTACAACCCATATGAATTCCGAATATCATACCAAATACTGTGTAATTCAACACACAAGCAAATTGTGACAGTTTATAATCCATATGAATTCCGAATATCATACCAAATACTGTGTAATTCAACACAAGTAAATTGTGACAGTTTACAACCCATATGAATTCCGAATATCATACCAAATACTGTGTAATTCAACACAAGTAAATTGTGACAGTTTACAACCCATATGAATTCCGAATATCATACCAAATACTGTGTAATTCAACACAAGTAAATTGTGACAGTTTACAACCCATATGAATTCCGAATATCATACCAAATACTGTGTAATTCAACACAAGTAAATTGTGACAGTTTACAACCCATATGAATTCCGAATATCATACCAAATACTGTGTAATTCAACACAAGTAAATTGTGACAGTTTACAACCCATATGAATTCCGAATATCATACCAAATACTGTGTAATTCAACACACAAGCAAATTGTGACAGTTTACAACCCATATGAATTCCGAATATCATACCAAATACTGTGTAATTCAACAAAAAGCAAATTGTGACAGTTTACAATCCATATGAATTCCGAATATCATACCAAATACTGTGTAATTCAAGACAAGTAAATTGTGAGTTTACAATACTTATGAATTCCGAATATCATACCAAATACTGTGTAATTTTAGCCCTGACTATAGTGAAGTTTGTGATTTAGTTTTTGATATATTGAAAATTGATCATAATGATTTCGTGGGTTTTCAACAATTAAGTAAAACAAAATTTGTCTTGAGATTTAGTGAATCTGTCGATTTCCAATCCTTTTGTGAAAGTTACGACGAGAAAGATGTTGATGTTGGAAATGGGAAATCTGTCAGAATCATTAACTTCAGCAGACAATACACATATATCGATTCGCTACGCTCCCTTTGAAATGGATAATTACATTTTGGAAAGTATTCTCGGGAAGTATGGGGACATTTTTGGAATAAGGCGGAACAAGTTCTCACATGGGAAAGCAGAGGGATTGTTAAATTGCACTCGCACAGCAAGGATGGAATTGAAGCAGAGTCTACCTTCGTCACTGAATATCCAAGGACATAATGTTGTCTAGTGGACAGAAAAAAAAAAACATGCTACAAATGTGGTAGGGAGGATCATATGGCTGCCGAATGCAGTTATGAACTGGATGGCAAAATAAACGTATATAGCAACACTGATTTTCCCGAGATCCAGGCTAAACGGAACAGGGCCCGGAATGTAGAAGAAAGTAAGGGAACTGGAACGTCTGTGAATAACGTCAATCGAGAGGAAGCTTCAGTCACCATTAACGCAAAGGAACATGGAACGGAAAACAAAACTTGAGTTAGCCATCACGTATGTAAACTTCCGGGTAATATGACTTCGAAAGAAACACAACGAGCTGATGAGGTAGAACCAGGGGAAGAGGAAGAACCACGCCTGAAGTACACCCAGCAACAAACCCAATGTCGCTCCGCCAAACCCGACTTGGATATATCATGTCCTTCTTGCCTTGAAAGGTTGAAAGGTGGCCCGACGTTTAAACAACCAAGACATCGTTAGGATGGTTCGAAGGAGGGTAATTACCGATAACAGTCATAAAAATGCGAGGATTGATGATATATATATATATATATATATATATATATATATATATATATATATATATATATATATATATATATATATATATATATATAAGAAAGAAAGAAAGAGAGAGAGGTCGTATCTCTTATTCTTTTAAGAAATGCAATCGTTTTCGAGAATAGTTCTCGAAAAATATAATCACACCGATATATCTGTATTCCTTATTACATTTCTATATGGAACATTGTGGTAACTGATTATTCCAATTAATATACGTTGGAATCATATATCCTTTGTTTGCATTATTCTAACAGCTGCTCTCTCTCTCTCTCTCTCTCTCTCTCTCTCTCTCTCTCTCTCTCTCTCTCTCTCTCTCTCTCTCTCTCTCTCTCTCTCTCTCGAGTTCTAGAATAAGTTAGATAAAATCATAAGAACTCTCCAAATGCTTAAACTAAATTGTTCTACCAAAGAGCAAATGGAGTATCTGCGAATGGACTAAGAAGTCTTTGAGACATCCAAAATCCTGGTAACACACACACACACACACACTCTCTCTCTCTCTCTCTCTCTCTCTCTCTCTCTCTCTCTCTCTCTATATATATATATATATATATATGTATATATATATATATATATATATATATATATATATATATATATATATATATATATATTACCTGTATGTAATATTTTATATTATTTGGATGTTCCCAAGGATCACACAAGACAGCTAACTACTTTGCAAGTTGGTGTTGGATTTGTATTTCTTTCGGGTGAAGATCCCATGTTCCAAAGATGTTCAATGACCACCTAAAAACAATGTTAAGAACGATTATGCCCGTTTTCATTGCGAGTTGGAATCATTGATATTAAATGTTATCAATAGGGGTATTACCATCATCATCATCACTTCATAAATGTTAATAAGCAAACCTCGTCAAGCCATTCATCAAGATCACACAATTGCCACCTCTCCACCATCATCTTTAACCCCCACCTGGTTATATCCCTCTACCCCCATCCCCAATGTTTCAGGTTTAAAGGTCTCACAGTTATGATAAGATCCTTCTGGTGGAAGTCTTTTAGTAAATGAAAAACAAAATACTAAGATGACAATATTTCATACAGTTTGCTTTCCAGGCGTTTAAAATTATATCAAAACTACAGATAACGAAGTAAATATCGAAGGAAAACACTGAAATCAACAACAAAACCTTTAAACATCATTACCTTCGAAATTTTGAACAAAGGGCACTTATTAATGATTGGTGACCCAATAGGTGCTAATTGAAACGATACATTATTAGCCCCTACATATAATGCATAGGCTACAGTGTGTATGTATGTGGAGAGAGAGAGAGAGAGAGAGAGAGAGAGAGAGAGAGAGAGAGAGAGAGAGAGAGAGAGAGAGAGAGAGAGAGAGAGAGAGATATCACTGCCAAAAG